>NC_053496.1:12837833-13137833 GCF_905171775.1 Rana temporaria
CCCAAGGGGTTTTTACAGTTCGGGACTGCGTCGCTGTGACGGTATCGGTATGATATCCCCGTCAAGCATTCCCTCCTCTCCATACAAGAACATCACAGGATTCCCCACACATGAGTCAAGACTGGATGCTGGAACCAAGACACTTTATTGACACAAAAACTCAGCTTATATGTGGTTACAGCCTGTTAGGAACGCCCCCCTCACACAGTGGGGTTTCCCATACAGATTATAGGAGACAAGTCGGAGCCGACCATGCAGACACGTTTCTTTAGATAAAGACATCAGGGGAGTTAATTAATACACTGAAGCAATCAGACTATTTAACATACTACTTCTCTAATCATTTAGCCTGATGATACAATACTCATCTTTTAAGGGTAAACACAGATCTTCTTTACACAACACAATAGATCAATTAACCTTTAGAATAGTGAGGGGACATTAGCACGTCAATAACCGGTCAGAGGAATGAATCACACATGAAATTCCTTTCTACCTCTACAGACATGGCTAGCAGGGAGCAGTAAACTGAGACATATAGGCAAATGTATCACAATGGCCCCCCTTTTGCTCCCTGCTCCGGCAAATCCGGTTGGACCTTCCCTGGTCCAGTAGGGTTGACGGGTTCAGAGCTTTTAGTCCGAGGTTAACTCCGTTTGGCATGACTGACCTCCCTTGGCAACTGCTTCAGACTCAGGTATGTCACCGGGTCGTCAGATCACACGCCGGTCAGTCCCCAAGTCTTTGTGCGATCTGCAAAGTCACCAGAAGTCAGTGTGAAGACAGCGAATGGGTCTGTGCGCCGCCATCTAGGTGTCCCGCTATGGGAGGGGCAGGTTATGGCTCTGAAGTGACAATCACAGGAGATTCATAAACAGAAAAAGTTATATTTGTTGAAATGCTGTAGCACTGGTGCTCAGAGTCCGGGGGGGGGGGGGGGGAGAGAGGGGACTCAGAGCCCCATAAGGTCAGCCACCCCCTGCTCCCTCCGCAGCCGCCGGTTCTCCTCTTGGAGCTTCTCCAGCTCCATCTCCAGTTCATGGAGCCTGGGGGGGTCAGCCCGCTGTGACCTCAGGTGGTTGTTCTCCTCCTCCATGCGGCTTATGCACTCCTCCAGCTCTATGTACTCACGGATCAGCTCCTGCTTGCTCATGTCCTGCAGGCTCTCCACGTGGTCCTTCATCATCAGGAACTGGGTGGTGGTGTAAGGGGCCACCGGTGGGCCCTTGGCGAACATCTCGGCCCGCATCTGGGACGCCCGCTGCGACTCCCTCTCCTCCAGTCGCTTCTTCTCCTCCCAGGTCAGCTTGTTATACGGCTTCCAGGACCTCTTCTTCTTGAAGGGTGGCCGGCGGTGCCTCTTTCTGCCCAGCTCCCTCCAGGGCCCCTCCGGCTCAGGGCTGGAGCCCATGACCAGCTGATAATGGTGTTCCCTGTTGTCCGTAATAGCAGATTGTACCATGAGGGCTTCGTAAGGGGTGCCCAATGGTTCTTCCCGACCCCGCTCCTGGGGATCCCAAGCCGAGTCTACACAATGGGCTGCTGCTGGTGGGCGGTACCCAGGTTGAGACCAATTTGACCTGGTGTTGTCATTCATGGGGCAATTCTGCTTGAAGTGACCCAACTGTTTGCACCGGAAGCAGCGTTGTTCGTTGTCCTCCTGGCATGGATAGCGAGGGCTAGATGTCACCGGTCTGTTAGGAGGTTGGTATCTAGCGGCTGGTGGGTGTGAGGGCACCGTTTGTGGTGGAGGTTGTTCCTGTGGTGTGATCTGGTTCGTCTTGCGAGTATCCGCATATTCATCCGCCAACTTAACGGCCTCTGGTAGAGTCATGGGCCTGCGATCTCTCACCCAATCTTTGACATCCGTCTGGATGTGATTGTAAAATTGCTCCAGGAGCATTAGTTGCAAAATGTCCTCTGCGGTGGTGGCCTGGCTGCTGTTAGCCCAGTTAGAGGCCGACCGGGACAACTGGCATGCCCATTCCGCATAAGAGTCTTTCGTGGTTTTGCGTGAGTCCCTGAACTTCTGTCGGTGGGACTCTGGGGTTACTGCATAACGAGCCAGGAGCACTTCTTTAACCCGGGCGTAGCTATGGATATCCTGATCTGGCACGGTCCGGAAAGCATCAGAAGCTTTGCCTGACAGTTTGCCTGACAATATTGCGACCCACTCTCTTCTAGCTATTCGGTGCAGGTTACATTGTCGCTCAAAATCCGCCAGGAAGTTATCAATCTCACAGTCCTTTTCATCAAAAGCTTTAAAAGCGCTAAACGGAATCTTCCTCGTGTCTGCTGTGCTGTACTCACTGTTTGGAGAAGGTGCAGCTGCTTGTCGGACTGCTGCCAGTTTTAACTGTAGCTCTGCATCTCTTATTTGTTTAGCCTCCTGTAGTTCTGCATCTCTTATTTGTTTAGCCTCCTGTAGCTCTGCGTCTCTTATTTGTTTAGCCTTCTGTAGTTCTGCGTCTCTTATTTGTTTATCCTTCTGTAGTTCTGCGTCCCTTATTTCTTTAGCCTCCTTCGCTAACAGGTCCATCACTTTCAGCACCACATCCGGCGTTGGGTTCGGGCCGAACCACGCTAGATTCTCTCTCATTAGCTTGTTGGCTGGCGATTCCTCCTCCTGAATCACTGGTGTCTCCATCTCTTGTACTGCTGGCGTTGCTGCAATCCCGTCCTCCTGGTCTAGCTCCATTGATTCTGCTATGATGACCCGCTTGGTTTTGTTGCTAGCAATCCTTCCACGAACTTCCAGTAGTTCTTCCAGTGTCTGCTTGGAATCCGGGTGTAAAGGAGAGTAGAAGGGAAAATCCCACTGCTACCAACCAATTGTGACGGTATCGGTATGATATCCCCGTCAAGCATTCCCTCCTCTCCATACAAGAACATCACAGGATTCCCCACACATGAGTCAAGACTGGATGCTGGAACCAAGACACTTTATTGACACAAAAACTCAGCTTATATGTGGTTACAGCCTGTTAGGAACGCCCCCCTCACACAGTGGGGTTTCCCATACAGATTATAGGAGACAAGTCGGAGCCGACCCTGCAGACACGTTTCTTTAGATAAAGACATCACTGGAGTTAATTACTACACTGAAGCAATCAGAATAATTAACATACTACTTCTCTAATCATTTAGCCTGATGATACAATACACATCTTTTAAGGGTAAACACAGATCTTCTTTACACAACACAATAGATCAATTAACCTTTAGAATAGTGAGGGGACATTAGCACGTCAATAACCGGTCAGAGGAATGAATCACACATGAAATTCCTTTCTACCTCTACAGACATGGCTAGCAGGGAGCAGTAAACTGAGACATATAGGCAAATGTATCACAGTCGCTTTAACAGACAATTGCGCAGTCGTGTGATGTGGCTCCCAAACAAAATTGGCGTCCTTTTTTCCCCACAAATAGAGCTTTCTTTTGGTGGTATTTGATCACCTCTGCGGTTTTTATTTTTTGCGCTATAAACAAAAATAGAGCGACAATTTTTAAAAAAATGCAATATTTTTTACTTTTTGCTGTAATAAATATCCCCCAAAAACATATATAATTTTTTTTCCCTCAGTTTAGGCCGATACGTATTCTTCTACCTATTTTTGGTAAAAAAAATCGCAATAATCGTTTATCGGTTGGTTTGCGCAGATTTATAGCGTTTACAAAATAGGGGATAGTTTTTTTGCATTTTTATTTTTTTAATTTTTTTTACTAGTAATGGCGGCGATCAGCGATTTTTTTCGTGACTGCGACATTATGGCGGACACTTCGGACAATTTTGACACATTTTTGGGACCATTGTCATTTTCACAGCAAAAAATGCATTTAAATTGCATTCTTTATTGTGAAAATGACAGTTGCAGTTTGGGAGTTAAACACAGGGGGCGCTGTAACATTTAGGGATCACTGTGTATGTGTTTACTAGTGTAGGGGGGTGTGGCTGTAGGATCAAGTCGATCGAGTCTTCCCTATAAAATGGATCACTCGATCGATGCGCCGCCACAGTGAAGCACGGGGAAGCCATGTTTACACACGGCTCTCCCCGTTCTTCAGCTCCGGGAAACGATCGCGACGGAGCGGCTATAAACAAATAGCCGTGCCGTCGTCCCGGATCGCTCCCCGAGCGGATCCGACCTCCGCAAGTACCGGGGGGGGGGGGGGGTCCCGATCGGACCCCCCACCCACGTCTAGGCAGGCACGTACAGGTACGTTGATGTGCCTGTCCGTGCCATTCTGTCGACGTAAATGTACATGAGGAGGTCGGGAAGTGGTTAAGGACCGCCTCCTGCACATATACGTCGGCAGAATGGCACGGCTGGGCACAAGCATGTACAGGTACGTCCTCTTTAAGTGCCCAGTTGTGGGTCGCGGGCCGCGGACCCGATCGCCGCTGGAGTCCCGTGATCAGTCCCCGGAGCTGAAGATCGGGGAGAGCTGTGTGTAAACACAGCTTCCCCGTTCTTCACTGTGGCGCCGTCATCGATCGTGTGTTCCCTTTTTTAGGGAAACACAATCAATGACGTCACACCTACAGCCACACCCCCCTACAGTTAGAAACACAAATGAGGTCAAACATAACCCCTTCAGCGCCCCCTAGTGGTTAACTCCCAAACTGCAATTGTTATTTTCACAGTAAACAATGCATTTTTAATGCATTTTTTGCTGTGAAAATGACAATTGTCCCAAAAATGTGTCAAAATTGTCCGATGTGTCCGCCATAATGTCGCAGTCACGAAAAAAATTGCTGATTAGTAGTAAAAAAAAAAAATTAATAAAAATGCAATAAAACTACCCCCTATTTTGTAAACGCTATAAATTTTGTGCAAACCAATCGATAATCGCTTGTTGCGATTTTTTTACCAAAAATATGTATAAGAATACGTATTGGCCTAAACTGAGGAACACATTTTTTTTTATATATTTTTGGGGGATATTTATTATAGCAAAAAGGAAAAAATATTGCATTTTTTTCAAAATTGTCGCTCTATTTTTGTTTAAAGCGCAAAAAAATAAAAACCGCAGAAGTGATCAAATACCACCAAAAGAAAGCTCTATTTGTGGGAAAAAAAGGACGCCAATTTTGTTTGGGAGCCACGTCGCACGACCACGCAATTGTCAGTGCCGAATAGCAAAAACTGGCCAGGTCCTAGCCAGACTATTTTGTTGTACGAATGGAACGGGAAATCCCCGTACTGCTGTCGGTGTCCTATCAATATGGGTCCCTTATCAGATAGTGCCCGGCCTGGACTGCGCATGCGCAATCGGAGATCACGGAAATCTCAGAGAATGAACATCTGTTACATCAGCTGTAGTTGGAGCATGCGCAGTTAACACGCCGCCACTCGCTGGCCGCGCTTACTCAATACAGCAAGGAGCGGATGGGTGTATTATGCTTATCCACGCCGCTTGTTCTATCACATGGGGGACCCATCTCGATAGAACAGCGCTAGCCGCCCTCACTCAATACAGCAAGGAGCGGATGATTATCATGCGGCCTTTTCCCCTTATTGTGTTTGAATGTATAACCATACATGCGAGCATTTGATAAAACCATCCGCCCCTTGCTGTATTGAGTGAGCATGGCCAGCACTGTTCTATCGAGATAGGTCCCCCATCTGATAGAGCGAGCGGCGTGGATAAGCATCGGCAGCGAGCAGCATGTTAACTACGCATGCTCCAACTAAAGCTGATGGAACAGATGTTCATTCTCAGACGTTTCCGTGATCTCCGATTGCGCCTGCGCAGTCTAGCCCGGGCACTATCTGATAGGGGACCCATATTGTTGGAACACCGGGACACAGCGCTGTATACTGTATGCACCTGATACAATATACAGTTTATACAGCGCTGACAGTGGGCACAGCTGCTAATAAATGGAAATTGTTTGTTTGGCCCAAATGAACCATTTGCAGTCTTAGGCTCCTTACACACGACCGAACATGTCTGCTGAAACTGGTCCGCGGAATAGTTTCAGCAGACATGTTCGGTCGTGTGTAGGCCAGAGCGGACAGGATTCCAGCGTACATTTGCCCGCCGGGCCTTTTTCCAGCGGGCAAATATTTCCAAACTTGTTTAGAAACAGCCCGCTGGAATCCTGTCCACTCGGACATGTTCGGTCGTCTGTACAGACCTACCGTACATGTCCGAGCGCCCGCCATCCCTCGCATTGCGTCGAATGACTTTGACGCATGCGTGGAAGCATTGAACTGGCAGGGCCGCCCACGTCGCCGCGTCATCGTCGCGGCGACGGCGCGGCCACGCCCCGCGTATTGTTTACGCACGGATTTCTGTATGATGGTGAGTACAGCCACCATACAGAAATCCCCGGGCAGACATGTACAGTGAAAACGGTCCGGCGGACCGGTTTCATCGTACATGTTTGCTCGTCTGTACGCGGCCATAGTAAAACTGGAGTTAGACTTTAAAGAAGGAGAAAACCAATGCACCTGAAATGCCCTTTAAGACCAATTAGCAATGGTTATGAAACCAGGAGATGTTTTCTTTATTGAGGTTTATAGTGCATATGAGGATTTGAACAGCTACTTGCCCCCAGGCCATTGGAGTCCAGCGCTGGCTGCCATGTTGTCAGTGTGTGTTGACTCTTCATCACCTACTCTTCCTGCTACTGTCATTCAGACACAATTACTTGGCTCATATTAGCAGCAATAGCTCCCTGATGATTTGCATGTTCAGCTTCCGAGATCCTGGCACCTTTCTTCCAAATTAGCTACCGAATGACCCAAACTGGCTTATTCCATTATTCGCTTCCCGAAGAACAAGTCTGCGATACAACAAACTCTGCACACGTGGCTTTCTCAGGGATGAGTGTTTGCATTTCACTCACAGTTTTATTTGTTATTTCAGAGAAGGAAATTTATTCCCTCTATTATTTGGCATAGTCAATTTTTTTATGACAGTGGCTACGTGTCTCTTGCCGCAGTCTGTACAAGATGTGGCTAATTGGCGTTTAGAAATATTATGTGCATTAAAGAAGCATTCCAGGTATGGATATTTTATACATACATTGGTCAAGCTTAGACAATATAACTATTGTAAGTTATCGGGGTGATTAGATTCAAGTGGTGCAGGCAGTTCTCCAGAAACGTGCCACTCCAGACTGCGTTTTTAAAGGCATGGCAGCCCACTTTTACAGTATTTAAAGGAAAATAAAAAATTCAAACAAATAGTAATCTTCCCTCGCAGGGGGTTCCACCATCACTGCATAAACACACTACCCGAGTACCCGAGTGTTGTGAGTGCATGAGTGTTGTGAGTGCATGACTGTTGTGAGTACCCGAGTGATGTGAGTGCACGAGTGCTGTGAATGCATGGGTACCAAGTGCTTTGAGTGCCCAAGTGCTGTGAGTACCCGAGTGATGTGAGTGCCCGAGTGCTGTAAGTGCACGAGTGCTGTGAATGCATGAGTACCAAGTGCTGTAAATGCCCAAGTGCTGTGAGTGCCCGAGTGCTGTGAGTGCTGTGAGTACCCGAGTGCTGTGAGTACCCGAGTGCAGTAAGTACCCGAGTGCAGTGAGTACCCGAGTGCAGTGAGTACCCGAGTGCGGTGAGTTCTCCAGAAACGTGCCACTCCAAACTGCGTTTTTAAAGGCATGGCAGCCCACTTTTACAGTATTTAAAGGAAAATAAAAAGTTCAAACAAACAGTAATCTTCCCTCGCAGTTCCACCATCACTGCATAAACACACTACCCGAGTACCCGAGTGTTGTGAGTACCTGAGTGATGTGAGTGCAAGAGTGCTGTGAGTGCATGAGTACCAAGTACTGTGAGTGCACGAGTACTGTGAGTGCACGAGTGCTGTGAGTGTCTGATTGCTGTGAGTGCACGAGTGCTGTGAGTGCCTGAGTGCTGTGAGTGCATGAGTACCCGAGTGCTGTGAGTGCATGAGTGCTGTGAGTGCATGAGTGCTGCGAGTCCCCGAGTGCTGTGAGTGCACGAGTAATGTGAGTGCACGAGTAATGTGAGTACCCGAGTGCTATGAGTGCACGAGTGCGGTGAGTACCCGAGTGTAGTGAGTACCTGTGTATGTGAGTACCCAAGTTCTGTGAGTGCACAAGTGCTTTGAGTACCTGTGTACTGTATTGTTAAATATTAGTGTCAGGAAGTTGGCTGTTAGTTACAAGCACCCTCCCCATGTTGAGGGCATGTGGCCTGGTACGGTCTAGGAGGGGGGGTGGGACGCTCGCTCGTTGCCCCCTTTTCCTGCAGCCTGCAAGGTTGCGTGCTCGGAAAAGGGTCTGGTATGGATTCTGGGGGGGACCCCCACGTCATTTTTTTTAATCTTTGGCGTGGGGTTCCCCTTTATATCCATACCATACCTGAAGGGCCTGGTATGGATTTTGGGGGGACCCCATGTCATTTTTTGAAAATAAAATGGCGAATGGTTCCCCCAAATATCAACACTAGACTTGAAGGACCTTTTATGGACCGGGGGGAGGGGGGTTGGGGGGTGGGGGATCCATGTCGTTTTTTTCAATGATTTTTATGTATATTGCCAGGATACGGTAATACATTACATCCGCAAGCGGTTTAAATTATTTTTTTTCCTTTAGAAATGTCATTCTGCTGCTGTCATTCATTACACTAAGTACGGCAACTATATTAGCATCCTTACACAGTGTGAGGCGTGGACTTAGCCCCCTGAGCCATGATTGGCCAAAGGCACCCTGCTTTTGGCCAATTATGGCTCTCTTAGCAGAGCACACTGTGATTGGCCAAAGCATGCAGGCCAGGTGTATTCTTTGGCCAATCATAGGATTCACAGTGCATTATGAGGGGAAATAATGTTCAGAATTCCCCAAACGATTGAACACCCAATGTTTGGGTCGAACTTACGTACAAACTAAGGTCTGCATGGACCAAAGGGTGAGTACATGGATTAAAAACTGGCTAAAGGGGGAGTTCAGATGGTAGTGATAAATGGGGAGTACTCTAAATGTTTTTTGTGGAAAGTGGGGTCCCCAAGGGTCCTGTCCTGGGACCAATCCTATTTAATTTATTCATAAAAGCTCTAGAGGATGAAATAAAC
Source organism: Rana temporaria (assembly GCF_905171775.1). NCBI lineage: Eukaryota > Metazoa > Chordata > Amphibia > Anura > Ranidae > Rana > Rana temporaria. Next base: position 12,846,895 of record NC_053496.1, read on the forward strand.
AGCTCAATCTCAGTATTTGCGGACGATACTAAGTTAAATAGGGCAATAGCACTTACTCATGGCAGACACGTTAAAACTTATTTCATGGAATGTTAGAGGGTTGAACTCACCTGACAAGCGGTCCCTAATGTTTTCCTATTTAAAGATACACAAACCCCATATTATCTGTCTTCAAGACACTCACCTTACGGGATCTAAGCTAAAGTCCCTTAAACGTCCCTGGTTGGCTACTCAATATCATGCCACTTATTCCAGGTTCTCACGCGGGGTCTCGATTTTGGTGGCAAAGGCCCTCACGGCTGAGACTTTGCGTGTGAAGTCGGATCCCGCGGGTCGATTTGTTATACTTACCCTCCGTATAGCTTCCTCAATTCTCACGTTAGTAAACATATATATTCCCTCACGGTTTTCTCCAGAGGTTCTCTCCCATCTATCGTTAATGTTTTTATCCAGAGTCCTGGGTCTCCTGCTCTTTGTAGGTGATTTCAACGCTGTACTTGACCCTACGGTGGACCGCTTGCAGGGTGGGGGCAGGCCCTATCTCTCCTTTGTTGACTGGACCCAGGTATTTGCCCTTACCGAGCTGTGGCGTTGGAAGCACCCGGATGACAGACAGTTTTCCTGTCATTCGGACTCTTTCCATACTATGTCTCGCATAGATATGGCATTCGCCCCGGCGGATGTACTTCCACTGGTTCTTTCAATTACGTGTTTGCCCAGAGGGATTTCGGATCATGCCCCTTTGCTGGTTGGTCTCCTCCTCCTGCCAAAATCGGGCCCTCAGGTCTGAAGATTGAATTCCTACTGGCTTGAGGATGAGATTGTGCAGGTAGAGTGCCAAAAGGGTATGACTGAATACTGGAGACTGAACCAGGGTACCACTGGATTCAGCAATGCCTGGGATGCTTCCAAGACAGTGCTGAGAGGAACCTTTATGTCCCTGCGCACTGAGGAACTAGAACAGGCTTTGGTGCAGACAGAGGCTGAGTACTCTAAACGGCCTTCTGCGACCACGTTGCCCCCTCTGGCTTCATAGTCGCAGGGAATATGAACTTTGTTTACTAAATCTCACTAAAAAACGTATGCTCTATGTCACACAGAAGACCTTTGAGCATGGCAACAAAGTGGGTCGCCTACTCGCATATCTTACCAGAGCTGATTGTGCCCCTCTATCCCCAGGGCAGGGCCGCCATCAGGGGGGTACAGGCAGTACACCTGTAAGGGGCCCGGGGGTCCCCAGGGGCCCGGATGACAACCCCCTTTTAAAAAAAAAACTAATAATATTTTTTTTTTTTTTAGGGGTCCGGAGGTCCTCAGGGCCCCAGATGGCAACCCCCCCCCTTTTTATATTTATTTTTATAAAAAATATATATTTTTTAATATACAGGGAGTGCAGAATTATTAGGCAAGTTGTATTTTTGAGGATTAATTTTATTATTGAACAACAACCATGTTCTCAATGAACCCAAAAAACTCATTAATATCAAAGCTGAATATTTTTGGAAGTAGTTTTTAGTTTGTTTTTAGTTTTAGCTATTTTAGGGGGATATCTGTGTGTGCAGGTGACTATTACTGTGCATAATTATTAGGCAACTTAACAAAAAAAAATATATACCCATTTCAATTATTTATTTTTACCAGTAAAACCAATATAACATCTCAACATTCACAAATATACATTTCTGACATTCAAAAACAAAACAAAAACAAATCAGTGACCAATATAGCCACCTTTCTTTGCAAGGACACTCAAAAGCCTGTCATCCATGGATTCTGTCAGTGTTTTGATCTGTTCACCATCAACATTGCGTGCAGCAGCAACCACAGCCTCCCAGACACTGTTCAGAGAGGTGTACTGTTTTCCCTCCTTGTAAATCTCACATTTGATGATGGACCACAGGTTCTCAATGGGGTTCAGATCAGGTGAACAAGGAGGCCATGTCATTAGTTTTTCTTCTTTTATACCCTTTCTTGCCAGCCACGCTGTGGAGTACTTGGACGCGTGTGATGGAGCATTGTCCTGCATGAAAATCATGTTTTTCTTGAATGATGGTGACTTCTTCCTGTACCACTGCTTGAAGAAGGTGTCTTCCAGAAACTGGCAGTAGGACTGGGAGTTGAGCTTGACTCCATCCTCAACCCGAAAAGGCCCCACAAGCTCATCTTTGATGATACCAGCCCAAACCAGTACTCCACCTCCACCTTGCTGGCGTCTGAGTCAGCTGGAGCTCTCTGCCCTTTACCAATCCAGCCACGGGCCCATCCATCTGGCCCATCAAGACTCACTCTCATTTCATCAGTCCATAAAACCTTAGAAAAATCAGTCTTGAGATATTTCTTGGCCCAGTCTTGACGTTTCAGCTTGTGTGTCTTGTTCAGTGGTGGTTGTCTTTCAGCCTTTCTTACCTTGGCCATGTCTCTGAGTATTGCACACCTTGTGCTTTTGGGCACTCCAGTGATGTTGCAGCTCTGAAATATGGCCAAACTGGTGGCAAGTGGCATCTTGGCAGCTGCACGCTTCATTTTTTCTCAGTTCATGGGCAGTTATTTTGCGCCTTGGTTTTTCCACACGCTTCTTGCGACCCTGTTGACTATTTTGAATGAAACGCTTGATTGTTCGATGATCACGCTTCAGAAGCTTTGCAATTTTAAGAGTGCTGCATCCCTCTGCAAGATATCTCACTATTTTTGACTTTTCTGAGCCTGTCAAGTCCTTCTTTTGACCCATTTTGCCAAAGGAAAGGAAGTTGACTAATAATTATGCACACCTGATATAGGGTGTTGATGTCATTAGACCACACACCTTCTCATTACAGAGATGCACATCACCTAATATGCCTAATTGGTAGTAGGCTTTCGAGCCTATACAGCTTGGAGTAAGACAACATGCATAAAGAGGATGATGTGGTCAAAATACTCATTTGCCTAATAATTCTGCACTCCCTGTATTTGTATTTTATTTTTTTTATTAAAGTGCCAATTTTTTTTTTTTTTGCAGGTCCCCAGGGGCCCAAAGGCCCCCCAGAGCCCCGGATGGCAACCCCCCCTTTTTTTATTTTATTTTTTATTAAAGGGACAATTTCTGTTTATTTGTTTAGTGGTCTGGAGTTTTTTTTTTATATATATATATATATATATATATATATATATATATATTTTTTTAATTTTTATATATATAATATTATTATTATTATTATTATTATTATTATTATTATTATTAAAGGGACCAGAGGTCCCCAGGGCCCCGGATGGCAACCCCCCTTTATGTATATGTATATATATTGTATTAACCACTTCCCGACCGGATGGCAACCCCCCTTTTTTTTATAAAAAAAAAATTATATTATTATTATTTTTTTTAATATATATATATATATATATATATATATATATATATATATATATATATATATTGTATTAACCACTTCCCGACCGCCGCATGTACATATACGTCGGCAGAATGGCACGTACAGGCACATTGGCGTACGTCCCTGTCTAGACGTGGGTCGGTGATCCCCTTTATAGGGGAGACTCGATCGATGACGTCATTCCTACAGCCACACCCCCCTACAGTTGTAAACACACACTAAGTGTACACTAAATCCTACAGCGCCACCTGTGGTTAACTCCCAAACTGCAACTGTCATTTTCACAATAAACAATGCAATTTAAATGCATTTTTTGCTGTGAAAATGACAATGGTCCCAAAAATGTGTCAAAATTGTCCGAAGTGTCCGCTATAATGTCGCAGTCACGAAAAAAATCGCTGATCACCGCCATTAGTAGTAAAAAAAAAAAAATTAATAAAAATGCAATAAAACTATCCCCTATTTTGTAAACGCTATAAATTTTGCGCAAACCAATCGATAAACGCTTATTGCGGATTTTTTTTACCAAAAATAGGTAGAAGAATACGTATCGGCCTAAACTGAGGAAAAAAATATTTTTATATATGTTTTTGGGGGATATTTATTATAGCAAAAAGTAAAAAATATTGAATTTTTTTCAAAATTGTCGCTCTATTTTTGTTTATAGCGCAAAAAATAAAAACCGCCAAGGTGATCAAATACCACCAAAAGAAAGCTCTATTTGTGGGGAAAAAAGGACGCCAATTTTGTTTGGGAGCCACGTTGCACGACCGCGCAATTGTCTGTTAAAGCGACACAGTCCCGAACTGTAAAAACACCTTGGGTCTTTAGACAGCATATTAGTCCGGGGCTTAAGTGGTTGAAGGGCTCAGAGGTCCCCAGGGCCCCATGTGGCAAACCCCCTTTTTTTTATATAAATGTTTATGTTTTTATTGTTGTTCATATTTTTTCTTATTTTTTTTTTTTATTAAAGGGCCCAGAGGTCCCCAGGGCCCCCGGATGGCTACCCTGCTCCAGGGGGCCCATGCCTGAAGCTGTGTAAGGGGCCCCATAATTCCTGATGGCGGCCCTGCCCCAGGATATTAGTCTCAGGGAATAAGATTAGTGCTGTCCCTCAGGATATAGAAGAGGGACCTCAGCTGTGTCTGGCAGTGAACCTTCTCGCTGAGCTATCTGGGATGCTGGACAGTTCCTTGTCTGATCTGCTGGACAGCTCCCTGTCTTGTGTCTTGATTGCCTTGAACCCCCTTGCTTCTCCCATGCACTTCCTATATAAGCCTTGTCTCAGCACTTCCTCTTTGCCAGGTTATTGTGCCTTCCCAGCCAGTGCCTTGCGATTTGTCTACCCAGCTGCCATCTGTATTTGCTACCACTTGTGATTGACCCTCGGCCTGTTCCTGGACTACTCTATTGCCTGATCCCAACCTGCAACCACCCGTGTTTGACCCTCGGCCTGTTCCGGGACTACTCTATTGCCTGATCCCAACCTGCAACCACCCGTGTTTGACCCTCGGCCTGTTCCTGGACTACTCTATTGCCTGATCCCAACCTGCAACCACCCGTGTTTGACCCTCGGCCTGTTCCTGGACTGCTCCATTGCCTGATCCCAACCTGAAACCACCCGTGTTTGACCCTCGACCTGTTCCTGGACTACTCTATTGCCTGATACCTGCTCTGCAACTGCTATTGCTACTGGCCTTCAAGCCTGACGCCTGATAATGACAGACAGTGTAGAATGGCCATACCTGTTTCGGGTCTTGCAGTTGTATGGCTTTGGCCCTCGGCTGATTGCCTGGATCCGACTCCTCTATACCATGCCACTCGCCCGTATTCGCATTAACTCACAGGTTACTGACGCCTTTCAGATTACCAGGGAAACCAGACAGGGCTGCCCTCTATCGCACCTTCTGTTTGCCCTGGCTATGGAGCCCTTTTCTATTCGGATCCGTACTTCCCCACTCCTTCATGGCTTACCCATAAATGGTATAGAGGAGCGGATCTCTCTCTATGCAGACGATACACTGGTGTACTTGGCTGGCTCTCAGGACTCACTTGCTAATGTCATTTCTGCTGTGGTATTGTTCTAAACACCGGCAAAATGTGCCACTTTACAGGCATACTATAGACACTCCCCATGTACAGAATTTAAAGGAATATTTTATTTTTATTGTTTTACTTTAAGCATTATTAAAATCACTGCTCCCAAAAAAACTGCAGTTTTTAAAACTTATTTTTGCATTGATACATGTACCCTGAGGCAGGATCCGGGTCCCCAAACCCTTTTTATGGCAATAACTTGCATATACCGTAAGCCTTTAAAATTGGCACTTTTGCATTTTCATGTTTATGTCCTGTAGACTTTAACTGTGTTTGTCCAAACTTTTTGCCTGTTCGCAAGTTCTGGTGCGAACCGAACCAGGAGATGTTTTTTTTATTGAGGTTTATAGTGCATATGAGGTTTTGAATGGCTACTTGCCCCCAGGCCATTGGAGTCCAGCTCTGGCTGCCATGTTGTCAGTGTGTGTTGACTTTTCATCAGCAACTCTTCCTGCTACTGTCATTCAGACACAATTACTTGGCTCATATTAGCAGCAATAGCTCCCTGATGATTTGCATGTTCAGCTTCCGAGATCCTGGCACTTTTCCTCCAAATTAGCTACCGAATGACCCAAACTGGCTTATTCCATTATTCGCTTCCTGAAGAACAAGTCTGCGATACAACAAACTCTGTACACGTGGCTTTCTCAGGGATGAGTGTTTGCATTTCACTCACAGATTTATTTGTTATTTCAGAGAAGGAAATTAATTCCCTCTATTATTTGACATTAGAATTATTTTTATGACAGTGGCTACGTGTCTCTTGGTACCATCTGTACAAATTGTAGTTAATTGGCGTCTAGAAATATTATGTACATTAAAGAAACATTTCAGGTATGGATATTTTATACATACATTGGTCAAGCTGAGACAATATAACTATTGTAAGATATCGGGGTGATTAGGTTCAAGTGACGCATGCAGTTTTCACTAGGAAAAGAAAAAGTTCAAACAAACAGTAATCTTTCCTCGAAGGGAGTTCCACCATCACTGCATAAACACACTACCTGAGTGCTGTGAGTACCCGAGTGCTGTATGTACCCAAGTGCTGTGAGTGCATGAATACTGTGAGTACCCGAGTGCTGTGAGTACATGAGTACTGTGAGTACTTCAGTGCTGTGAGTACTGTGAGTACACGAGCGCTGTGAGTACTGTGAGTACACGAGCGCTGTGAGTACTGTGAGTACCCGAGTGCTCTGAGTACTGTGAGTGCACGAGTGCTGTGAGTACTGCGAGTACCCGAGTGCTCTGAGTACTGTGAGTGCACGAGTGCTGTGAGTACTGCGAGTACCCGAGTGCTGTGAGTACTGCGAGTACCCGAGTGCTGTGAGTACTGCGAGTACCCGAGTGCTGTGAGTACTGTGAGTGCACGAGTGCTGTGAGTGCTGTGAGTACCCGAGTGCTGTGAGTACCCAAGTGCTGTGAGTGCACGAGTGCTCCGAGTGCTGTGAGTACTGCGAGTACCCGAGTGCTGTGAGTGCACGAGTACTGTCAGTGCACGAGTGCTCTGAGTACTGTGAGTACCCGAGTGCTGTGAGTACTGTAAGTACACAAGTGCTGTGAGTACTGTGAGTAGAGTACTGTGAGTACACAAGTGCTGTGAGTACTGTGAGTACCCAAGTGCTGTGAGTAGAGTACTGTGAGTACCCGAGTGCTGTGAGTACTGTGAGTAGACGAGTGCTGTGAGCAGTGCCGATCCTGACCTCCCAGGGGCCCTAAGCAAAATTACATGTCACATTAAAGTTGAGAAGCGGGGGGGGGGGGCGGGGTGGCACTGCCGACAGTGACATGTCACATTAAGGATTAAATTTGAGAAGCGGGGGAGGGGGTGTTCTGCTGTCGGAAATGACATCTTATATTAAAGTGAGAAGCAGGGGGTGCTGACTTCTTACTTCTTACCTCTTCTCCCATGCAGCCAGCGAGGTGAGGGTCCGAAAATGATTTCTCACCAGGCGGGGCCTCTAGTAATTTGGGGGGCCCTCTGCAGCTTAGCGGGGCCCTAAGCGGCTTGCATAGTGAGCCTATAGGGCGGATCGGCCCTGACTGTGAGTACCCGAGTGCTGTAAGTACCTGAGTGCTGTGAGTACTGTAAGTACCCGAGTGCTGTGAGTACCCGAGTGCTGTGAGTACTGTGAGTACCCGAGTGCTGTGAGTACTGTGAGTACCCGAGTGCTGTGAGTACTGTGAGTACCCGAGTGCTGTGAGTACTGTGAGTACCCGAGTGCTATGAGTACTGTGAGTACCCGAGTGCTGTGAGCAATTTTTTAAGTGTGTTTTTTTGGTGGGAAATGGAACAGTTTCATGACTTTAAAAAAAACAGCAAAGTTAACCCAATTTTTTTGTATAATGTGAAAGATGAAGTTACGACGTGTAAAAAGATACCTAACATGTCACGCTTTAAAATTGCGCACACTCGTGGAATGCCGCCAAACTTTGGTACTAAAAAATCTCCATAGACAACGTTTTAAACATTTTTACAGGTTACCTTTTTAGAGTTACAGAGGCGGTCTTGGGCTAGAATTGTTGCCCTCGCTCTAACATTTGCGGTGATACCTCACATGTGTGGTTTGAACGCTGTTTACATAAGTGGACATGGTGTACATATGCGTTCATTTCTGTGTGCAGGCGGGGACTGGGGCGCTTTAAAGATTTATTTTTTTGTTGTTTACTTTATTTTTTATTTTATTTTTTACACTTTCTCAGTAAATTGTATTCACTTTTATTCCTATTACAATGAATGTAAAAATCCCTTGTAATAGAAATAGTGCATGACAGGTCCTCTTTATGGAGAGATGTGGGGTCTATAAGACCCCATTTCTCTCCTCTACACAGGAAATACTGATATTAAAAAAAAATACGATCTCGGCCTTTCCAGCCTAGTAATGGCAATGTTTACTTCGGCCGGGCCTGACGTGATTTTATAACATTGTGTCCAGGCCTCCGAAGGTCATAGAGACTGTCCGGGAACATCTGGTCACCAGAAATCTCTATGGCAAACTTTTGGCGCCGACGGATTCTTTCTCAGGCTCGCCGATTGCACGGGCGAGCAAGTAGAAACACCGGAGGGCGTCGGGGGAATGTCCCCTTCTGCCTAGTGGATATTATTTGGTCTTTGTGAAAGTTAGAGAGTCTACAAGCTATGGTGCAACTCATAACAAATTGATCACATCTGATGTATTGACGGCCTATCTCACAGATGGCACTAATACGTGGCACTAATGACAGATGGCACTAATACGCGGCACTGATGACACGTGACACTGATAACAGATGGCACGTGACACTGACAGGTGACACTGAGGACAGGTGGCACTGGGGACAGAGGACACTGATAGGTGGCAATGGGGACAGATGGCACTGATAGGTGGCACTGGGGACAGATGGCACTGTCAGGTGGCACTGGAAGCAGGTGGCACTGGGGACAGATGGCACTGATAGGTGGCACCTGGGACAGATGGCACTGACAGGTGACACTGGGGACAGATGGCTCTGATAGGTGGCACTGATAGGTGGCACTGGGGACAGATGGCACTGATAGGTGGCACTGAGGACAGATGGCACTGACAGGTGGCACAGGGGACAGATGGCACTGATAGGTGGCACTGGGGACAGATGGCACTGGGGACAGGTGGCACTGGGGAAAGATGGCACTGATAGGTGGCACCTGGGACAGGTGGCACTGATAGATGGCACTGGGGACAGATGGCACTGACAGGTGACACTGGGGACAGGTGGCACTGGGGACAGATGGCACTGATAGATGGCACTGGGGACAGATGGCACTGATAGGTGACACTGGGGACAGGTGGCACTGATAGGTACTGTGTTTTATGAAGTGTTTATTCACTCACGCTGCAACACAGGTCGCTCTCCCTCCTCACACGCGGTCTCTGTGTAAGGAGGGAGAGCCGGCAATGAGAGATGATCTCATATGTTTACATTTGAGATCATCTCACATTGGACATTGGACACGCCGATCGAGTGCTAAATGGCCGCTGTGATTGGCTATTTAGCACAATCTGTGATTGGCTGTGTCCAAGGGACATGGCCAACGCAGATTTTCCCTGATGCGTGCCCGCAGCGGCACGCGGGGAACAAGTAAACAGGAGGATCTCCAGGGACGCCCTCCTGGCAATTGAGCGCCGCGCTGTAGATGTCTTTCGTCTATAGCATGGGCTCAAAGTGGTTAAGATATCCCCACTGAAAGCCCAGGACATGCAGTCACTATATCTGGTCACCCACAATACACAGAAAATTAAAATCCAATTATTTTAGTAAATTATAAACTATAATTATAATTATAATCATCAGCAGTATATAGAAATTGTGTGACTTCTATCAGTGCCTGGTTAAAGTTTGAGGAGTTGTAATTCTACTCTATAGCCCTGTACACGCGATCGGATATCTGATGGAATCTAATCCGATGGATTTTTTCGTCGGATATCCGATGAAGCTGACAACTCTGGGCTGGCTGGTGGACAACTCTGGGCTGCCTGGCGGGAAACTCTTGGCTGGCTGGCGGACAACTCTGGGCTAGCTGGCAGGAACTTTGCCTCTTCACTTGTGACAACTCCGGGCAGCAGCTCCACCTCTTCCAGGTCATACTGTGGCTGCAAGGGAATGTCTGTACTTGCGAGTGTACGTAAAGCGGGGTATGCCTATACTAGGTATCCTATTATCTCTATCCATATGCAAATAGGATGTGGCATGATACGCAGTGATGTATCGCAAAAAATGGCTTGGGCAGGAAGGGGGTAAAAGTGCCCTGTATTGAGGTGGTTAAATTATGTAGAGGGTTCTTTATTGTAAGAGCGGTAAGGATGTGGAATTCCCTTCCACAGGTGGTGGTCTCAGAGGGGAGAATCAATGGTTTCAGGAAACTATTAGATAAACACCTGAACGACCACAACATACAGGGATATACAATGTAATACTGACATATAATCACACACATTGGCTGGACTTGATGGACTTGTGTCTTTTTTCAACCTCACATACTATGGGGTTCCTGAGGGTTGGTTGGTGGTGGGTAGATATATATTGGTGGTATATATCAGAGATGGTTGGTAGGGTTTGGGGCCTGTCTCGGGATGGGCACCTTCCCTATCTGGTTAAGTGGGCTATTGGTCAATCGGGCTGAACAGTGAAGGAACGATCAAGTCTCGGAGCTGGTAGGAACATGGCTAGAGGCCAGAATATCTTGGTGATGGTGTCAGCCCATGACATAGCATTTGTTTACCTTCTCTCAGGAACCTCTTACGCAATAGGTGGAAAAAGTTATTTGGGTTAATAAAAAGTTGTTATGTTTAAATATATATATATTTATTTAAAAGATAATATATATTTATTAAAATGGTTATTTTATAAGTTTATTTTATGTTACCTTTTGGAATTAATAAAGGGGCATTTAGTGGCCAAATTAATCCAGAAGGTGTCATGTCTTTAATCTAATGATAAGTGTATGTAGGGGTTTTTTATTCTAAAGGGGTCATGAGCTAGGACTCTATCAGTGCACCAGTCATGGCTATTGTCCAACTCCATAGGAAAATAAAATCCATTAAACAATAGTGTATCTACTGTAATGACACAGGTGGTAGTTCTCTTCCTCTTTCCTTCGCAACTAGCTCAGCCTTACCCTGAGGCAAGCATTGTTCAGAGATTTCATCTGATCCAAAATATTCTAGCACCTGACATGTTCCTCTTGCAGTCTAAACATTTACTACCTGGATCCTGATCCAACTTAGCAAAGATTCCTTGTTGCATAATATTTGGACAGCTGTGCATAGGTGTCAAGAAACGTAATCATGTTCATGGGGTGGCACCAACAGATCTCAGAGGAGGTTCCACCTTTAGGTCTATAAAAGTTCCAGGTTCCAGGTATACCTTGAAGCTGCGTCCTGCTCCCAGTCCGGCCAGCATCTGTGAAGATGGGTTCCAGAGGTCTTCTGCTGAGTGTCACCTTCCTGAGTCTCATTGCTGGAGGCATATCAGAGTAAGACATTTTATTTTTTTCTTTACTTAGGAAGTAGAGAGGCCACCATTGGTGAACTCTTCTAAAAACACCAGTTCTTTAGCTGTCATGCTTTTCCTAAGGTTTTGGTGGCTTTTCTAGACACTGATCTCAACAAGTATGCAGATCAGGAGTTCACTTTGACTTTTCTGATCTGTTCGCTTGCTCTGAGCCTGTGACTTACAACATGCTAAAACCAGAGACGGACAGTTGACTACTGTTTCATAGCTCCCAACTGTCCCCTGGTTTTGAGGGACTGTCCCTGATTTGGAGCAATGTCCCTCAGATAAAGGAGGGGGCGGGGGGGTTAGCACTTTAAATGAGATGTGTGTTTGAACAGTAAACAATCGTTCCAAAAAGAAATATATAAAAAATTTTTTTTTATTCATAATGACATAAATGGCACAGGAGGCATAGTACCAGGGCCGCCATTAGGGGGCCCCTTACACGGCTTCAGGCATGGGCCCCCTGGAGCAGAGAACCGGGGGGGGGGGGGGCACGAATTGAGAAGCGGGGGGCTCTTTACAAAAAAAAGAAGAAATAAAGAAAAATATATATAAAAAAGGGGGGTAGCCATCCGGGGCCCTGGGGACCTCTGGGCCCTTTAATAAAAAGAAAAAAAATAAATAAAAAATATATATAAAAAATATATGTTTATTTTTAAAAAAAAGGGGGGGTTGCCATTTGGTGCCCTGGGGACCTCTGGGCCCTTTAATATAAGAATTAAAAGGAATAAAAAAATATAAAAAAAAAAATAAAGGGCGGTTGTCATCCAGGGCCCTGGGGACCTCCGGACCCCTAAAAAAAAAATTGTCCCTTTATTAAAAAATAAAATAAAAATATATTTAAAAATATATATATTTTTTATAAAAAAAAGGGGGGGTTGCCACCTGGGTCCCTGGGGACCTCCGGTCCCCTAAAAAAAAAAAAAAAAATTGACCCTTTAATAAAAAATAAAATAAAAATATATTAAAAAAAATATATATTTTTTTATAAAAAAAAAATAAAAAAAGGGGGGGTTGCCACCTGGGGCCCTGGGGGCCTCCGGACCCCTAAAAAAAAGGGGGTTGCCATCTGAGCCCCTGGGGACCTCTGGGCCCCTTACAGGTGTACTGCCTGTACCCCCCTGATGGCGGCCCTGCATAGTACATAGCAAATATGACAGACTGATGTGAATTATAGCCCAGACAATTCAAATGTTGCACAAAAATAAGTAAACTTCCTGTAAAAGATGGAATATAGACGCATAAAAAACTGCATTGAAAATCTTGACGCGTTTCGTGGATATCATTCCACTTCCTCCGAAGCAAATGCAGAATGCATGTCTAAAAATAGATAAAGATATTCCAAATTACTAAAAAGAAGGACAGGGGGATGAATGAAACTAACCACCACAAAAGATTACTTACATAACAGCCCTATGAAGGGTCATAAGATGCTGGGAGTTTACGGAAGGCTGGGGAAGGTCCCATGTTGGGAGCTGAGGGGACATTCATCCACTGATAGCCAAGGCGGACAACCCCACACCCAAGGGGAGGAGCAGAGGAAAGAAAGGTGTCCAGGAAAAAGGACATGCCTGGCAGCACATCCCGAATCTGAAATGGTGATGGAGAAATAGAGTGAGGTGAGGGAGATGGGACTTGAAAGGAGCGAACAGCCAGTGTGATGGTAAAGAAAAAGAGTGGGGAATGCCAGGCAGCAAATCTGAAATGGTGATGGAGAAATTGGGTGAGGTAAGGGAAATGTGATTAGAAAGGAGCAAACACTGTCCCTCATTCCTCCTCATTTGTCCCTCATTTTGGTCTGATCTATATAGATGTATATAAAATGCACTTTTTATCTATCAAAAATTGTTTCCCAGTGCTAAACCTTTCATCTGATTTCTAAATTTCTGCATTTGTAAGTTCTAGAAGCAAATATAAACCAATACGGGTGGTAAAAAAAAAGCACTTGTGAGTTTAACCAAACTTGTTTTTTTGTGCAATTCTCCTTTAAGGGGGCATGGCAAGGGGTGTGTCCTATGCCTGTATACTTTTTCTGATAGGTGTCCCTCATTCCCATCTCAAAAAGTTGGGAGGTATGCTGTGTGCAGATAGAGGTCAACAATGGGGATGAGCCAAACTGTCAGTTGGGCATGGGTGTAGGAACCCTTACAAATCTGGGGGGGACAGCATTTTTACTCGCCAGGTATATTCGTATCTCAAGCCAATAGATCAAACTATTAAAGCAATCCAGAGAGGGTAATGCGAAGAGCAATATGCAGCAATAAAAAAATAAACCATCATCAACCGGTATAGCATTAGTAAAAACCAACCCACATGGCATCAGTAAAAATCAACCCACATGGCATCAGTAAAAATCAACCCACATGGCATCAGTAAAAATTAACCCACATGGCATCAGTAAAAATCAACCCACATGGCATCAGTAAAAATCAACCCACATGGCATTAGCAAAAATCAACCGACATGGCATTACTAAAAATCAACCCACATGGCATAAGTAAAAATTAACCCACATGGCATCAGTAAAAATTAACCCACATGGCATCAGTAAAAATTAACCCACATGGCATCAGTAAAAATTAACCCACATGGCATTACTAAAAACTAACCCACATGGCATAACTAAAAACTAACCCACATGGCATCAGTAAAAATCAACCCACATGGCATCAGTAAAAATCAACCCACATGGCATCAGTAAAAATCAACCCACATGGCATCAGTAAAAATCAACCCACATGGCATTACTAAAAATCAACCCACATGGCATAAGTAAAAATTAACCTACATGGCATTAGTAAAAATCAACCCACATGGCATTAGTAAAAATTAACCCACATGGCATCAGTAAAAATGGTGGCACAGTGGCTGCGTGTGATGGGCACAGTGGCAACAAATGATGGGCACAGTGGCAACAAATGATGGGCACAGTGGCTGCGTTTGATGGGCACAGTGGATGCGTTTGGGCACAGTGGCGACAATTGATGGGCACAGTGGCTGCGTTTGATGGGCACAGTGGCTGCATGTGATGGCACAGTGGCTGCGTGTGATGAGCACAGTGGCGACAATTGATGGGCACAGTGGCTACTACGTTTGATGGGCACAGTGGCTGCATGCAATGGCACAGTGACTGCGTTTGGTGGCACAGTGAGGCTGCAATTAATGTTTGTTTTTTTCTTTAGTCAGAGAAGGCAAGCTCAAAATAACAAACATTTTTTTAAACTGCTATTTTTTATTTAAAAAATTAACCCACATGGCATCAGTAAAAATGGTGGCACAGTGGCTGCGTGTGATGGGCACAGTGGCAACAATTGATGGGCACAGTGGCTGCGTTTGATGGGCACAGTGGCTGTGTGTGATTGGCACAGTGGATGCGTTTGGGCACAGTGGCGACAATTGATGGGCAGTGGCTGTGTGTGATTGGCACAGTGGATGCGTTTGGGCACAGTGGCGACAATTGATGGGCACAGTGGCTGCATTTGATGGGCACAGTGGCTGCATGTGTTGGCACAGTGGCTGCGTGTGATGAGCACAGTGGCGACAATTGATGGGCACAGTGGCTACTACGTTTGATGGGCACAGTGGCTGCATGCAATGGCACAGTGACTGCGTTTGGTGGCACAGTGGCTGTGTGTGATTGGCACAGTGGATGCGTTTGGGCACAGTGGCGACAATTGATGGGCAGTGGCTGCGTTTGATGGGCACAGTGGCTGTGTGTGATTGGCACAGTGGATGCGTTTGGGCACAGTGGCGACAATTGATGGGCAGTGGCTGTGTGTGATTGGCACAGTGGATGCGTTTGGGCACAGTGGCGACAATTGATGGGCACAGTGGCTGCGTTTGATGGGCACAGTGGCTGCATGTGATGGCACAGTGGCTGCGTGTGATGAGCACAGTGGCGACAATTGATGGGCACAGTGGCTACTATGTTTGATGGGCACAGTGGCTGCATGTGATGGCACAGTGGCTGCGTTTGGTGGCACAGTGAGGCTGCAATTAATGTTTTTTTTTTTTTCTTTAGTCAGAGAAGGCAAGCTCAAAATAACAAACATTTTTTTAAACTGCTATTTTTTATTTAAAAAAATATGGTCACCTCAGCCTGAGGTGACCATAATTTTTTAAATAAAAAATAGCAGTTTAAAAAAATGTTTGTTATTTTGAGCTTGCCTTCTCTGACTAAAGAAAAAAAACATTGAGGTCCTCAGCTCAGTCCAACACCCCCTCCCCACACAATACTTTCTTACTTTTTATGAAGGTTCTGTCTTCTTGCAGACAGTTTTTACTGTAATCAGTAAGGCAGGCCAGGCCCAGGCGCAGCAGCAGGCTCCTTGTGACCGTGAGTCACAACTTGTACTCTGACTGGCGCCGACAGTCACTCTCGCTCCCTCCTCCCTCTCTCACCTCCGGCCGCCGGCGTGACGTCACGCGGTGCACGGCGGTGGAACTGGAATGAACCAACTCAATCCTCCATGGGGGGGGCCAGAAGACGCACAGAAGGAAAGGGAGCCAGCCAGGAGCGCACGCGGCAGCCAATTAGTCGGCGCCAGCGGGCACACAGTTTAGTGAGCGCAGTCACATCTGGGGGGGATTTTACCATACATGTCCCCCCTGCATTTTTTCGTGGGGGGGATGCGTCCCCCCCGTCCCCCCCGGTTCCTACGCCCGTGCAGTTGGGGCAGAGTTTGGCAAACTTCAAAAGCCAAAACCCATTAAAAATCAATGGGTGTCAAACATGTTACATCAAAAATATCAATTTTGTCGACTAATAGGCAAAGAGTTTTCAACATACTTGCATGGGGGGGGCATTGTATTGGGGAACATCTATCAGTGCTACATTTAAAAAAAATCCCATTTGGCTATCAGCACAGATTTTTTAAAGCACTAAAATGTACAAAAGAAAAATGGTTTTAATTTGCCAAAAAATTGTATCTTCTTTCTGTCTTCTATAAAAAAAAAATTATAAAAAAAAAAAAAAAAAAGGCAAACAGACACCTGTTAAGGTCTCCTAAAATATTTGGCGATCCTTTATCGGGGTATGTGTGATTTTTAATTTTTTCTTCTAAAAAGAAGCCAGAAATTAAATGCAATTTGGCAACATGGCCCCCACCCGTCCCTATAGCCTAGCAGGGCGGAAGTGACGTCAAAACGTCAGTCCCGCCCATGCGTCTTAAAGGCACATTTTTTTGCTGTCATTTTTTCAAATGACAAAATTTCAATTTTTTTTTTTTTTTTTTTTGCATTTAAGTCTAAATATGAGATGTGACGTCTTTTTGACCCCAGATCTCATATTTAAGAGGACCTGTCATGCTTTTTTCTATTACAAGGGATGTTTACATTCCTTATAATAGGAATAAAAGTGATCAATTTTTTTTTCCAGTGTAAAAAATAATAAAATAAATACAAATAAATAAGAAAAAAAAAAATTAAAGCGCCCCGTCCCGACGATCTCGCGCGCAGAAGCGAACGCATACGTGAGTAGCGTCCGCATATGAAAACGGTGTTCAAACCACACAAGTGAGGTATCGCCGCGATCGTTAGAGCGAGAGCAATAATTATAGCCCTAGAGAATTTTTTAAACGTCGCCTATTGAGATTTTTAAGGGTAAAAGTTTGATGCCATGCCACGAGCGGGCGCAATTTTTAAGCGTGACATGTTGGGTATCATTTTACTCGGCGTAACATTATCTTTCACAATATATAAAAAAATTGGGCCAAATTTATCGTTGTCTCATTTTTTAATTAAAAAAAGTGAATTTTTTCCAAAAAAAGTGCACTTGTAAGACCGCTGCACAAATATGGTAGGACAAAAGTATTGAAATGATCGCCATTTTATTCTCTAGGATGTTAGAAAAAAACATATAATGTTTGGGGGTTTTAAGTAATTTTCGAGCAAAAAAAAAAAATGTTTTAGTCTTGTAAACACCAAATCTGAAAAATACCCAAGGTACTGAAGTGGTTAAGGGGGATCCTCATGGAAAAACAAAACAAAAAAAGTTCTTCTTTGTAAATCCATTATAAATCATGATGCTTGCTGCCTTCCAACTCGTTGAAATAAAAAAACCTGACAGTACCAGTGCACGACAAATTCCGATAGTACTGCTTGCCGAATGACAGCTAAATAAGGGAAAAGACAGGGACACTATTGACATTATTAACGATAACGATTATTAACATTATTAATAGACATGTGCATTCATTTTCGTCCGAATTTCAGGTATTTTCGTTATCGTTTTAACAAACGAAAATGAACGCGCAGAATCCGAAATCCGAAAGATTCGAAAATGAAAAAATGTTTTATTTTCGTTTTCATTGATCCAACAGTTGGATATAGATAGGAGATTCGACACAACGGTGACAATAGCGATCTGTGTCTATCGAACCTGTGGTTGAATGTGCCTAACCTTACTATTAGTCCAAGATTATTCTACATAGAGAGAAAAGATTCGACATTATAGAGAGAAAAGATTCAACATAATTATAGTTATAGTTTTGGGGTTGACCATTCGACATGAACAACGAAGATTCGACAAAGCAGCGAAAAAACATACAAACGTTGAATCTGTCATTGAAGGCTTATGGTGTCTGTGGAAAGTTCCAAGAAGATTCGACAAGCAGCTAAACTGTACGACGCCACAATCGTACGTTTCCGGTCAAATGCTCGGCCCATAGGCTATAGAAGAATTTGAATGTTGATTGACTAGTAATAATCATTTATAAATATAATTATTACTAGTCTCATACAACATTAGAATTCTTCTATAGCTTGTAGGCGGAACCGTCGACCGGAAATGTACAATTGCGGCGTCGTACAGTTTAGCTGCTCCGTCCAATCTTCTTAGAACATTCGACAGACACCATAAGCCTTCAATGACAGATTCAACCTTAATTCGGATTTTCGGACGAATGCATTTTTTAACTAAACAAGATAAATAAAAAAAAAATTTCAGGAGTAACTAAATTAATTTATACATTTTTCGTACGGAAACGAAATTCCGAAACAAAATATTTCAGTGTGCACGTGTCTAATTATTAACAATAACAAAATTAGTTAATGTCATTGCCTAAAGATGGTTAGGATTACAAAAAAAGTTTGTGATTGACTACAATTTACAAAAGATATTTTCTAAAAAACTGCTGCACTTAATAAATTCCCTTGAATACTGTTCTGGTGCACTGTTTCTCCATAGTGAATAAACATGTGCAAAAAATCAGGGGAATAAAATCCACCTCTCTATATAATGCCTTTGCTGATCCAAAATAATTATATATAATAAAAAAGTGCTGAGTGTATTCATTTAAACATAGCTGATGAGACATACTATTAAATGCAATACATTAAGGCCCAGATTCACAAAAGAGATACGACGGCGTATCTCCTGATACGCCATCGTATCTCTGTTTTAGGGTCTTCCTAACTATGCGACTGATTCATAGAATCAGTTTCCCATAGTTAGCCCTAAGATCCGACAGGTGTAATTGAATTACACTGTCGGATCTTAGGATGCAATACCTCGGCCGCCGCTGGGGGGAGTTTGCGTCGTAAACCAGCGTCGGGTATGCAAATTAGTACTTATGGCGATCCACAACGGTTTTTCGCGTTCGCTACGTCGCTGCTAGTCTAGTTTCCCGTCGCAAAGTCAGTCGTCGTTTTTGCTGCCCTAACTTTACACAGCCCACGTATGTGCTGTATAAAGTATGGCCGTCGTTCCCGTGTCGAAATGTGAAAATTTTTTGTTCTTGTGTAAGACGTCCGGGAATACGAAAGTACGCTACACACGTCGCCGTTCGAAAAAATGACGTCACTTCGCGCAAAGCACGGCGGGAATTTAAAAACGGAGAATGCGCAGTAGGTCCGGCGCGGGAGTGCGCCTAATTTAAATGGCCAGCGTAAGTTTTCATGCAAGTGCTTTGAGAATCAGGCACTTGCGATGAAAACTTGCGGCGGTGTAACGTTTTTCCGATACGTTACGCCGCCGCGATTCTACGTGAATCTGGGCCTAATTTCATACTTCAAAATATAGTACAGGCACACCCCACTTTTAAGTACACAATGGGATCAGAGCATGTATGTAAAACTAAAATGTACTTAAAGTGAAGCAATTCCTTTTGTTCACTTCTCAATGCAGGTAAATACACTATCTCTATGGGAAATCTTGGTCAGCTTGACATGGCACTGCTCCCTGTTTTTTAACATTTAACATTGGCGTCTGTGGGAAATTTTGGTCAAATTGACATGGCACTGCTCCCGAACAATAAGTGACAGGGACATCAAGCTTGGGGAGCACATTAAGGGGACCCAGAACTATGACATGGTAGATTACTAAGGCAAGCTGGCTGAGCAGATATGTTGTAGTCCTGGGTCCCCTCTCGGTGCTCCCCGAGTTTGATGTCCCTGCCACTTATGGTTCGGGAACAGTGCCATGTCAAGCTGACCAAGATTTACTATAGAGGTCAATGTTAAAAACCAGGAGCAGTTCCACGTCAAGCTGGCTAAGATTTCCCATAGACGTCAATGTTAAAAACCAGGAGCAGTGCCACATCAAGCTGTCCAAGATTTCCCATAGACGTCAATGTTAAAAAAACAGGAGCAGTGTCACGTCAAGCTGGCCAAGATTTCCCATAGACATCAATATTAAAAACCAGGAGCAGTGCCACGTCAAGCTGGCCAAGATTTCCCATAGACGTCAATGTTAAAAACCAGGAGCAGTGCCATGTCAAGCTGTCCAAGATTTCCCATAGACGTCAATGTTAAAAACCAGGAGCAATGCCACGTCAATCTGACCAAGATTTTCCATAGACACCAATGTGTCCGTACTCGCGAGTGTACGTAAAGTGAAGGTACGTAAAGTGGGGTATGCCTGTATAATACAAAATTGTGCTCCAATGTATGTACAGTAAACCAACTTATATTCCAAAGACCATGTGAAAAAAAGAAAAATATCTCCTACAGTTCATAAAATTTCTCTGCTGAAATTGGGTGTATAATTCCAAATATCCCACATGCAAAGAGATGTGCGAAAGCATCCTTGTGCAAAATAAAGCAGATCAAAATGTGATTGTGGCTCCAAACCAAAACAATTGGCTGCTTACCAGACCAAATAATCCCAGTTCACAAATCATATGCGCCTTATAAAAAATCACATCTGAGGGTTGGTTGTCAGTCGGCCTTAATACAAAATACAGACTAAAACTTGCGCTAATGGAATGATAAATAAGTGAAACAATAGTGAAATAGTACAAAAATAGACCACAGCTGCTGTTGCAAAGGTGCTAGAACCTTAAAGATAAATATATAAATTTGTTAACAGCGCTAGTGGAATGTGGATTTTAACATATTTAAACGTAATTAAATACAAAATACAATTGAGGTAAATAAAGTGCAATAAGATGAAATAAAGTGCAAAGTGCTTCCATGGCAACTCAAACCTCCAGGTTGAAAGGAATCTCAGAGAACACACTCCCCTCTTATCTCTCTCCTTTACCTCCCTCCTTTTTTCTCTCTCTTGCTCTGAATTTTTTTTTTTTATTATTATTATTTTTTTTTTTTATTATATTTTTTGGGAAAAAATGTTTTTATATAGACTTGAGCTGCTTTGGTTGCTTGTAATATTATGTTGGTTGCATTTATCAGTATACTATTTGTATGCTATATTTCTCTTGTATTTTACTTTGTTGTGGTATTTGAATGTACCTTTCTTTCTCTTTCAATAAAAACATATTAAAAAAAAAAAAAAAAAACACACTCCCCTCTTGTGACCCCCATTCACCAGAGTTAATGGACCCTCAGCTTTGCAGTCCAGGGGTCAGAAATGCTTTAAAAGGTTGTGGCATATAGATCCGAAGTTAGAGAAGCTTCCATAAACAATTTTTTATGTGGACCGAGGAAGATGGTGCATATTAAAAGAGAGAAGAAAGTACATAGTGATGTACTGCCGACACTGGATAACTGCGCACTAACAAAACGCCACTCACGAGACGGCTTGAAAAAAAAGGCATCAGTGTGTTTTCCGGGTTTGCAGCTGCAGCGTGCGTTCCATGGAAAACTGGAAGTTGTGTCACTGGTACGTGAAACCCGAAATACGTCAATGTGTTTCGCCCCTCCTCCAGGGCGATACATTGACGCGTTTCACCCACCTCCAGGGCGTCCTTGATGATGCCATGGAGGAGGGGCGAAACGCATTGACGTATTTCCGATTTCACGTACCAGCGATGCAACTGGGCTCTGTGGGGGACAATTGAGTTCCTCTACACCAGACCAGTCAAACCATGTCTTTTTGGAGCTGTTTTTTTTTTTTTACATAGATGTACAGTCAGTACAGGTAGAACTGAAAAGTGTTCTTCATCAAACTGTTACCACAAGTTTGGAAGAGCACAATTGTCTAAAATGCCCTTGTATGTTGTAATATTAACAGAACCCCTTCGTTGGAAACACTTGAACTCATTTTGCTTTGGTAAAAGAAGATAAACTCACATTATTAAATCTCTATTGTGTTCTTTACTACAGATCAGTTCAAATTCTACCTGGTCCTGTGCCAAATGAATCATGCCACTCTCCAGAAATCGGGTATGTCTGTTCTGATGTCTTTGTAGTCTTGTTGAAGTTTAAGGGCCAGATTCACAGAAGAAATACGCCGGAGTATCTACTGATACTCCGGCGTATTTTCAAATTTGCCGCGTCGTATCTTTAGTTTGAATCCTCAAACCAAGATACAACGGCTTTTGACTTCGATCCGACAGGCGTACGTCTTCGTACGCCTTTGGATCGTAGGTGTAATACTTCGGCGCCCGCTGGGTGAAGTTCGCGTCGTTTTCCGCATCGGGTATGCTAATTAGCTGTTTACGGCGATCCACGAATGTACGCGCGGTCGTCGCATTCTCTTACATCGTCGCTAGTCGGCTTTTCCCGGCGTATAGTTACAGCTGCTATTTCTTGGCTTATATTTAGACTTGCCATGTTAAAGTATGGCCGTCGTTCCCGCGTCGAATTTTAATTTTTTTTTTTTTTGCGTAAGACGTCCGGGAATAGGAAAGGACATAACGCACGTCGCCGTTCAAAAAATTACGTCGGTGCGACGTCATTTCGTGCAAAGCACGGCGGGAAATTTCAAAACGGAGCATGTGCAGTAAAATCTGTGGTCATTGAAGGATTCATCTGCAGAACATCTTTGTACAGGGCTGGACTGGGGCAAAAATTTGGCCCTGGACTTCATCCAGACTGGCCCACTTTGACAGGTCTCTCCCATGGTGGCCGGACAACTCCTGCACCCCCCCCACCCAAGCCCCCTCTCCCCCTTCACTAGCCACTAGCCGTTCTACTTTATTAGAGTAGAACGGCTGGTACTCTTATAGGCAGTACCAGTGGGGAAGCTAGACATTATGGGCCAGATTCTTGTGGAATCCACGGCGGCGTAGCGTAAGCCATTTACACCACGCCGCCGCAATTTACTGGAGCAAGTGCTGTATTCTCAAAGCACTTGCTCCGTAATTTGCAGCGGCGTAGTGTAAATGGCCCGGCGTAAGGCTGCGTAATTCAAAGGGGGCGGCTTGCATTTAAATTAAGCGCGCCCTCGCGCCGATCGAACTGCGCATGCGCCGGCCGTAAAAATAGCCCAGTGCGCATGCTCCAGCTCACGACGGAAAACGTCAATGAAGCCGACGTGAGCGTCATTTACGTAAAGCCCTATTCGCGAACGACTTAGTAAAACGACGTAAACGATGGAAAAAGACGACGCTGTCCCAACGCCATATTAAGTATGGCGTCGGGACAGCGTCCTCTTTTTCCATCGTTTACGGCATACGACGGACCTTCGTAAATTTACCCCTCATATAGCAGGGGTAAGTTTACGCTTACGGAAACGACGTAAACGACGACGAGGCGGCGCAAAAACTTTCGGGAATCGGCGTATCAGGCTCATTTGCATAGACAAATGAGAAATCGTCGTAAACGCCATCTAGTGGCCAGCGTGGAATTACATCTAAGATCCGACGGTGTAAGTGACTTACGCCAGTCGGATCTACGCCGTATCTATGCCTAAATGATTCTCAGAATCACTCGCATAGATACCCGAGCTCAGAAACAGAGATACGACGGTGTATCTGGAGATACACCGTCGTATCTCTTTTGAGAATCTGGCCCTTTTTCACCCGGGCAAAGAATCAGTTCCGTGCCCCCCCCCCCCATGGGACAAGATTAGGCAGAAGTGAGAAACTCCCAGGCTATAGCTGTTGAGTCAGCTGTCTGTCCCCTCCCCCATGCTCCTCTGTCACCCCCCCCCCCTGCTCCTCTGGTCCTCCCCCTGCTTCTCTGTTCCACCCGGGTCAGCGCTGTGGGGAGGAAGAGAGAGGAGCGGAGGGGGGCAGCAGTCTGCTGTCACTGAAGCCGGCCCTCTGAGCCATCGGCCCACCGGGAAACTCCCTGTAGTCCCAATGACCAGTCCATCCCTGTCTTTGTATGATCTCTAATCCTCACTAGTAAAAATTACTGAAAGAATCACTCTACTTACAGAGGAATTCCAGGTATGGATTATTTTACATAGTTACATTGGTTTAGCTTGGACCAATGTATCTACTGTATGTATTTACCATGTCTGTAGGATCTCTCTAGTAGCTGGAATTCATTGTAGTAGACAAAACTACTCCAGTAGCTTCCGGGACCAGTGCCAAGCAGCTGTCCTGCCACATTGTGAACACAGGAGGTCGGCATCTTGGCACAGACACCATTCAGGGAGTGCTTTGCATTCCCTGAGTGGACAAGGTGGAGCGCATGATGGGCCATATTCTGGTACATTGTAGGTGGGCGGCGCGTGAGCCATTTACACTACGCCGCCCCAACCTACAGGAGCAAGTGCTGTATTCCCCAAACACTTGCTCCGTAGTTTGGGGCGGCGTAGTGTAATTGGCCCGGCGTATCCCCGCGTAAATCCAAGGGGGCGGCTTGTATTTAAATTAAGCGCGCCCCCGATTCGAACGAACTGCGCTTAAAATAGCCCAGTGCGCATGCTCCAGTTCTCGGCGTAAAACGTCAATGACGCCAACGTGTGCGTCATTGACGTAAAGTCATATTCAAGAACGACTTAGGGAAACGACGTACCCGACGGGAAAAGACGACGCGGACCCGACGCCATACTTAACATGGCGTACGTGGAACTGGCGTAAGGTTACCCCTCATATAGCAGGGGTAACCTTACGCTTACGCAAACGACGTTAGTGACGGTTACGCGACGCAAATTCGTTCGGGAATCGGCGTATCAGGCTCATTTGCATAAACAAATGAGACCTGAACGTAAACGCCACCTAGCGGCCGGCTGGGTAATTACATTTAAGATCCGACAGTGTAAGTGACTTACACATGTCGGATCTTAAGCGTATCTATGCGAAAATTATTCAAAGGGCCAGATTCACAAAGAGATACGACGGTGTATTATCTACAGATACACCATCGTATCTCTGACTTACACTGGTCCTATCTATGCGTCTGATTCATAGAATCAGATACGCATAGATAGGGCTAGATCCAACAGTGTTACAATGTGTTACACTGTCGGATCTTTTTTTCAATTTAAAAATGGCGCCGGGGGCGTTCCCGCTGATTTACGATAAATAATATGTAAATCAGCAAGATACGGAAATTCACGAACGTACGCGGACCCGTCGCAGTGTTCTTACGTCGTTTCCGTAGCGGTTTTCCGTCGTATACTTACCCCTTCTTTTATCAGGCGCAGCCAATGTTAAGTATAGCCGAAGTTCCCGCGTCGAATTTAATTTTTTTAACGTCGTTTGCGTAAGTCGTTCTCGAATACGGACGGACGTCGTTTACGTAAGCGTCGCAACCACTGACGTCCTAGCGACGTCAGTGGGAGCAATGCACGCCGGGAAATTTCGCGGACGGCGCCTGCGCATTTAAATCGGCGCGGGAACGCGCCTGATTTAAATAGTACACTCCCCTAGCCGCGGAATTTGAATTCCGCCGGGGGATTTAGGATCCGCCGTCGCAAGTTTGGAGGTAAGTTGTTTGTGAATTAGCCACTTGCCTCCTAAACTTGCGGGAGCGGATCTTAATTCACGTAGAACGAGCGGATCTATAGATCCGCTGCGCTACGTGAATCTGGCCCAATGAATCACTCACATAGATACGCAGGCCAAAAAAGAGAGATACTCCATCGTAACTTTACTCAGAATATGGCCCTATGTCTTCACCCCACCTCTTTAGCCAAGTGGCTGACTGTAGTGAAGTAGTATCATAGGTGTGTGCAGCCTATTGCATTAGGGTGTGCACCCCCAAAGCTCCAACACATATGCAGTGGATGGTGTCAGTAGGGCAGTGGACGGTGTCAGTAGTTTTTATTTTTATTACCGTATTTATCGGCGTATAACACGCACATGCGCATAACACGCACCCTAACTTTAAGAGGGAAGTTTCAGGGAAAATAACGTTCCACAGCCCCATGCGTATAACACGCAGGTACAGTTTACCCACTATTTATTTTTTATTATTATTTTTTTATTTTTTTTATTATTATTATTTTTTTGGGGTGAAAGATCAGGGGTCTAAACAGGGGGAATATGTGCCACATGGGGTAATTAGGGTGTGCCCAGGCACACCTGGCACACCCTGTGTGCACGCCTATGGAAAGGAGCTGTGTGTTAGTGGGCGTCCTGACACTCCTGCTCGCCCCCCTCTCACCTCAAGAGGCTGTCTCCACACCAGGAAGCTTTTTAGGGGATTTTTCTTTACCTTTACAACCCCGAATTTACCATTCACAAAAACGGCACGTAGACATAGGTGCCCGTTTTTGTGAAAATATCTCCTTAACCGTGTAGGTTGAGGAGATATTTCTTGCACCTACAGGTAAGCCTTAATCTAGGCTTACTTGTAGGTGCAAGTTGTGTGGTTGGCTTTACAACCACTTTAAGAATGGAGAGCGAGGAAGGAGCTAGTAAATATGTAATTTACCTGCTCTTTCCTTTCTAAATTAACACAATTAACACACTCACTGGGGGTTATTTACGAAAGGCAAATCCACTTTGCACTACAAGTGCACTTTCAACTCATGGGGCCCCCGGGTAATAGGAGATTATGGGGCCCCCGGGCAAAAAGAGATTATGGGGCCCCCGGGCTATAGATTATGGGGCCACACAGTATACACACATACAGTATACATGCACAGTATACACACACACAGACACACAATATACACACACATACAGTATACATACACAGACACACAATAACCGAATGGGAATATCTTTTTGGGCAAATTAAAATGTCCTGTTCTCTTTACAGCACTGAACCCCCACCCCCCAAATGTGACTATACGATGATCGCATCATTCAGAATGGCCAGCGGATCCCAAAGCAAAGTCTGCACGAGGATGAAGAGTGAAAAGCCCGTCACTATCACGGTTGTGCTGGAGTATTTTTCTGAAATCTTAACCATTCTCATCAAACCAGACACTTCTAATCATTATGAATGCACTGAATTCACCGTAAGTCATGTCCTTTCAGCTACAAAAACTCAATGTTCTAATATATCCTTTATACAATCCCACCATTTATGGACATACCGCTAAGGGAGCACAACATCACCCTGCAATAAAGTGTGAAGGTGTACTCTACCCCTGCTGTACACCACACATGCCTTCTCTTCTTCCAGTACTGACACTGAGCCCCGCTAGCTTCCTTCGATGCTCCCATCAATTCAGCAGGAGTGGTTGGGGGCAGTGGCGTAGCGTGTGGGGTGCCAGGGGGGCCACCGCCCCGGGTGCAAAATTTAGAGGGGCGCTGTCACGAGTGTGGAGAGGAGGGAGCACCAACAACAGATGGGACATAGGAACATATGCACAATGTCACCACTCCAGGCTTTACCAGTCATTATCAAGCACACTCTACTCTTCCCTACAGCCACCGCTGTCTCACACAGTGCATCATGTGACCAGACTGGAGCTAGCTGAAAATAGGTAAGTCCACGGGTCAGGGAGGCGCAAATTACTTGCCTCGCCCCAGGCGCTGACAACCCACGCTACGCCACTGGTTGGGGGTTTCATCCTGAGACCATAACACCCATTGTGTCGTGATGATTGAAGCGCCAACACCAGCCATTCCCCGATAAATTGCCCCCCAAATTTTTTTTCTGGAAGTGCCCCTCCCGAGACTAGACTCTGGAACCGCCCCCTGCATTAAATGTAACCATATTGCTACACTTAGGCCCCATACACACGAGAGAATTTATCCGCGAATACGGTCCAGCGGACCATTTCCGCGGATAAATCCTCTCGAGGATTTCGGCGGATTTTCATGCGATGGAGTGTACTCACCATCGCATTGAAATCCGCGCCGAAATCCTCTGGCGATGACGTGTCGCGCCGTCGCCGCGATTATGACGCGGCGACGTGCGCGACGCTGTCATATAAGGAATTCCACGCATGCGTCGAATCATTACGACGCATGCGGGGGATCCCTTCGGACGGATGGATCCGGTGAGTCTATACAGACCAGCGGATCCATCCGTTGGGATGGATTCCAGCGGATAGATTTGTTTGGCATGTCAGCAAATATCCGATCTGCTGGAAATCCATCCCAGGGGAGAAATATCCGCGGAAACAGATCCGTTGGCGTGTACACACCATAGGATCTATCCGCTGAAACCCATCTGCTGGGATTTTTCAGCGGATGGATTCTATGGTGTGTACGGGGCCTTAGAGGCGCCTCTCTTCTCTTTTATACTCAGTTGTGACATGACGCTACTCTTATATCAAGACATCGCTTGTATATCAAGTCAAAATGTATTACAAGTTAGCTTGTCTTGCAAAACGCTCTCAAACCAAGGTTTTACTGGGGTAGATTCAGATAGATTAGCGGATCTTTAGATCCGCGTAATCTATCTGATTTACGATACGCCGGCGCAAGTTTGAGAGGCTAGTGCTGTATTCAGAAAGCACTTACCTCAAAACTTGCGGCGGCGTATCGGAAATCCCCCGGCGGAATTCAAATTCCGCGGCTAGGGGGCGTGTACAATTTAAATCAGACGCGTCCCCGCGCCGATCGAACAGCGCGTGCGCCGTCCGCAAATTTTCCCAGCGTGCATTGCTCCAAATGACGTCGCAAGGACGTCATTGGTTTCGACGGGAACGTAAATTACGTCCGGCCATATTCGCGAACGACTTACGCAAACGACGTAAAAAATTCAAAACTCGGCGCGGGAACGACGGCCATACTTAACATAGGATACGCCGCACTTACCCCTCCTATAGCAGGGGTAACTTTCCGCCGGAAAAAGCCGAACGCAAACAACGTAAAAAAAAAAAAGCGCCAGGCGGTCGTTCGTTTCTGAATCGGCGTAAGTGCTCATTTGCATATTCGACGCGTAAAAGATATGGAAGCGCCACCTAGCGGCCGGCCTGGAATTGCAGCCTAAGATCCGACGGTGTAAGTCATTTACACCTGTCGGATCTTAGGCATATCTATGCGTAAACTGATTCTATGAATCAGGCGCACAGATACGACGGCCGGACTCAGAGATACGACGGCGTATCAGGAGATACGCCGTCGTATCTTCTTTCTGAATCCGGTCCAAAATGTATTACAAGTTAGCTTGTCTTGCAAAACGCTCTCAAACCAAGTTACTCTCAAACCAAGGTTTTACTGTATCTACAACTGGTGGTTACCATATAACACACTGGGCCAGATTCTCAAAGGGCTTACGATGGCGCAACGCCATTTGCGCCATTGTAAATCCTAATCTGGCCCGGCGTATCTATGCGACTGATTCTTAGAATCAGTTACGCATAGATATCCATTAGATCTGACAGGCGTAAGGCTCTTACGCTGTCAGATCTTAGATGCAATTTTTTTCCCGCCGCTAGGTGTCGCCGACGTCGTTTTCCCCGTCTATGCAAATGAGCTATTTACGCGAGATTCCCGAAATTACGCGCGGTCGACGCAGTGAATTTACGACGTTTCCGTAGCTTTTGCGATGCGTAAAGTTGCCCCTGCTATATGAGGGGCAACCAATGTTAAGTATGAATATACACTAAAAAACCGCGCTAACACAACACTACAAATATAGGCAGCAGCTAGCGTGTGATGACAAGAAAAATAAACAATATAAAAAGCCGCGCCAAATAACAAAAAATGAATATAATAGTTCAACAGTCCACAGGTAGTGTGAGTAATAGTGGATATTGGATTGATTCTCCAGCAGAAACAAAAACACTGTATTGATCAGAGGCTGATTTGCATGTAAAGATGTTGATTTTTCAATGCACCAGGTGACATGCATACACTGTGTGAGATCCCACCACCGGAATTGTGTATCAGCTTACCAGATAGCAAGCCTTTGGTGCAGTTGGCTATAACCCAGCCACGGCCTTTAAATCCCCCGGGCTCAGATTTCCAATCAAAAAGACAGCTGAGGTTTGGAGTTGGTGTGTAATTCCGATTTAGGGCACCCCACAATTCATCAGCAACCACAGTTTACCGATACGCGTAACCCAATCCGGCTCACATGTAGACAGGAGAATAGAAAGGGACGCAATAGCGTGATATCGTAGGTATACAAATTTATTTAAGAAAGTAATGTACTTACACTTAGGCAGTATAAACACAGCATTAAACAGATAAAACAAGCCGGCCGGCTTACGGAGCCCTCCTCCTAGGCGTGGTGACGTCACTGACGCTGCCTCCAGACGCGTTTCGTCCTATTGGACATTGAGAATGTCCAATAGGACGAAACGCGTCTGGAGGCAGCGTCAGTGACGTCACCACGCCTAGGAGGAGGGCTCCGTAAGCCGGCCGGCTTGTTTTATCTGTTTAATGCTGTGTTTATACTGCCTAAGTGTAAGTACATTACTTTCTTAAATAAATTTGTATACCTACGATATCACGCTATTGCGTCCCTTTCTATTCTCCTGTCTACATGTGAGCCGGATTGGGTTACGCGTATCGGTAAACTGTGGTTGCTGATGAATTGTGGGGTGCCCTAAATCGGAATTACACACCAACTCCAAACCTCAGCTGTCTTTTTGATTGGAAATCTGAGCCCGGGGGATTTAAAGGCCGTGGCTGGGTTATAGCCAACTGCACCAAATGTTAAGTATGGCCGTCGTTCCCGCGTCTAAATGTAAAAATGTACGTAGTTTGCGTAAGTCGTCCGTGAATGGCGCTGGACGCCATTTACGTTAACGTCGAAACCAATGACGTCCTTGCGACGTCCTTTAGCGCAATGCATGTCGGGAAATTTTAGGGACGGCGCATGCGCAGTACGAACGGCGCGGGAACGCGCCTAATTTAAATGATCCACGCCCTCTACCTGGATCATTTGAATTAGGGCCGGAGGATTTACGCTACGCCGCCGCAACTTTACAGGCAAGTGCTTTGTGAATCAAGCACTTGCCCGTAAAACTTGCGGCCGCGTAACGTAAACGAGATACGTTACGCCGCCGGAGATTTACTCCATTCTACGAGAATCTGGCCCACTGTATACATACCCCAGGTGATTACAGGAATTCTCATTTCTTCTTCTTCTTCTTCTTCTTCTTCTTCTTCTTCTTCTTCTTCTTCTTAAGGTGCCAGAAGTTGATGAGGAGACACAAGCTTTTATCAGTTTTGCGGCTACTGGTGACGAGGTTAATGTGGCGGATCGAAGAGCTGTCGTGATTGTTGTCCCGCAATCAGCCTGCATGTTTCAGAAAAGCCAACCTATCTACAACCAAGGGGAAGAAAGTGAGTGCAAAGGAAGTGAGGGAAGGTCAGACCCTCCCAAAACGTATGCTTTTTTTTCTGTCTGTTTAGAAAAAGACGAATATCCGCAGATTAAAATGATAATTTATTCTCTGTTACATAAAATGATAAATGGTTGTGGAAAAACAGGTCAGTGACATCCATTGCATCATTTGCAGCATTGTACTGCGAGTCCTGCCTGATGTGATGCTCCTCCACGGGGGAGGGAGAGGGGGCGGATCCATAGGGTTGCCCACACCTCCCAACTTTTTTAGATGGGTATGAGGGACACCTACTAGCAAACGTATATAGGCATGGGACACACCCCCCTGCCACACCCCCTTTGAGGAGAATAAAACAAATAAAAAAAAAGGTTAATTAACCACTTCAGCCCCGGACCATTATGCAGCTAAATGACCGGGCCACTTTTTTGCGATTCGGCACTGCGTCGCTTTGACTGACAATTTTTTTTTTTTTTGAATAAACATTTTATTGAATATTTTCAACAGTACAGCGTAATTCAAGACAAAAAATACTTCGGTCATATTACAAATATCATCTTGACGGAATCTTATATTGACAAATCACCCTGCAAGACTATATACTTTCCTATGCAACAATACAACGACATCGTTAAACTATAAAGGAATGTAACCGGACAAGAGATCGAGTGTCTCGGGGCGACCCACAAGTCCCACCTTGGCAGAGGAATGCGAGCTCCGTGGCCTTCCACCAGACGTCTGTGTCCGGGGTCCCCCTCTGCCCTACCCACCCCTTAACGGGGACTTTCTGTGGGCAGCACAGAGAGCGGACCGGTGGAGATCGGAGCAGAATAAGTTTAACTTCCAATATCTATGGGAGGCGATAGCCAATATTTGGCATACTACTAGTGGCTATGGTTCCACACTACCCCGCCAATTTAGGTCAGTCGGTTTCTATATTTTTAAGGGAGCATATGGTCCTATATAAGAGAAAAAAGGGGGGGTCGGACTTATCTAACTGTTAGGATTCTGGGTAAGTGTACCCCCTGATGTTATGTTAGGAATCATGTAGAACTCGGGTATCGCTTATGTAGGGGGATCTCTATACCGTGCCCAGCATGACCATGTCTGTCTGTAATTCTCGTGCGTATCTTTGGCTTGATGGATTAGGCGCTCCATCTCCTCCACCCTGTCAACACGGGCATGCCAATCCTCGACTGTCGGAACCGTTTTGGATTTCCACCACTTGGGGATACATTGGGTGGCCGCATTCACAAGGTGGAGAGTTATTGATTTCCGATATTGCATTCTAGGAATAGGCGTATGGTGTAGTAAGAACTGTGCTGGATCAAGGTTAATTGGCATTGTTGTAATTCGTACAATACGTTCATGCACCTCTTTCCAAAACCGGGCTAAATGAGGGCATTCCCACCAGATATGTAAAAGTGATCCTTCTGCTACATCACACCTCCAGCAAGATGAAGAAACTGCCGGAAAGATTTTATGGAGTTTCTCTGGTGTTCGGTACCACCTAGTACAGAGCTTGTATCGATTTTCTTGTGCTGAGACATTAATAGAACCCCTATGTGTGTGGTCCCAGATCCGGTCCCAGTCCTCGTCAGACAGGGATATGGAAAGATCCCTGTCCCAGGCTGAACGTGTGTTAGAGGATGGAGCAGATTCCGGTGTCAGTAGTGTGTGCAATGTGGATATCAGATGGCGTTTTGGTTCACCCGCTGTACATATTTGTTCTAGGGGGGAGAGATCTCTGCACCATTTCTGATGTGTCTGGGTAGGGCCTAAAAAGTGCTTGATCTGGAGATATTTAAATATGGACATATTCACCTGAGGGAGAGCTTTAGTTAGTTCCGAATAGGCTAATAAGATACCTTTGTGGAAAAATTGATGAGCTCGAATAGCCTGAGAGTTGGGATCCAATACTGGATGTTTGTAGGATATGTTTGGTGTGAAATCTGGGTTGTGGGATAAAGGGGTCAACGGGCCCGGGGAGGGAGTTGTTTTAAGTGATCGACATATTATCTTGAAATTTTTAAGCGTTGGGCCTATTAACGGGTGGTTCAGACCTTCTATAGGTATCGAATGGTAATCTATCCACGGCAAATGTGTAATTGGAAAGGGAATGAATGCATTCTCCAAGGCAATCCAGTCCTTGTTACAGCAGTGTAGATGCCAATCTACCAACCTTGTGAGTAAACAGGCTTTGTGATATAGGGCTAGGTCGGGTATTCCCAAGCCCCCCCTGTGTTTTGGTTGGATCAATTTGGACCAGCTCAGTCTGGGGGCCTGGCCTGCCCATAAAAATGTTCTACAATGTTTTTTAAATGTTGCAAAAAAGGTCTGAGGGATTGTGATCGGAACCGCCTGAAGAAGGTATAAGACCCTCGGGAGGATATTCATCTTGAGGATAGCTGATCTACCAAACCATGAAAATCTGCCGTTGTTCCAGTCCGATAGGTCTGACTTAATCTTTGAAAGAACCGGTAGAAAATTTAGAGCAAACAACCTACTCAGGTCTTTAGGGATCTTAATGCCCAGGTAAGTGACATAATCTGATTCCCACCTAAAGGGGAAGTTTTGTTTACATAAGTTGACTACTGAAGATGATAGAGAGATATTTAGGGCTAACGATTTGTCAAAATTAATTTGCAAATTCGATATGGTCTTAAACAGTTTGAAGTCTGTCAAAAGGTTGGGGATTGTGGTTATCGGATCCGAAAGGAACAGCAGGACATCATCTGCGTAAGCCGCTGTTTTGTACTGCCTTCCCCGGATCTCGACACCCTTAATGGCTTCATTCGCCCGAAGCTTTCTGAGAAAGGGTTCCATCGTGAGGATAAAAATAAGGGGGGATAGGGGGCAACCCTGACGTGTTCCGTTGGCTATGGAGAAGGCGCTCGATAGGTGGCCATTAACCCTAACCCGGGCAGTAGGAACAGAGTAAAGCACTTGGATCATTTGGGTGAGGCGTGGTGGTAAGCCCACTTTAATCAAAACTGCCAGCATATAATCCCAGGCCACTCTATCGAACGCCTTCTCAGCATCCAGTGACAGAAAAAAGCCACTTGTTTTTGAGGAGGACAGCCAATGATGTATGTTGAGGGCTTTAATGGTATTGTCCCTTGCTTCCCTGCCAGGGACAAACCCGACTTGATCGGTTGTGATAAGTTTGGGGAGCAATGGGAGAATACGGTTGGAGATTATTTTGGCATACAATTTAACTTTGACTGACAATTGCGCGGTCGTGCAACGCGGCTCCCAAACAAAATCGATGTCCTTTTTTTCCCCCCACAAATAGAACTTTCTTTTGGTGGTATTTGATCACCTCTGCGGTTTTTATTTTTTTGCGCTATAAACAAAAATAGAGCGTCAATTAAAAATAAAAAAAAATTCAATATTTTTAACTTTTTGCTATAATAAATATCCACCAAAAATAAATAAAAAAATAAAAAAAAATTCCCTCAGTTTAGGCCGATACGTACAAAAGTTTTAGGCCCAGATTCTAAAAGGGCTTACGACGGCACAACGACATGTGCGCCGTCGTAAGTCCTAATCTGGGCCGTCGTATCTATGCGACGGATTCTTAGAATCAGTTACGCATAGATAACCATTAGATCCGACAGGCGTAAGGCTCTTACGCTGTCGGATCTTAAATGCTATTTTTTTTTTCGCCGCTAGGTGTCGCCTCCGTCGTTTTCCCGTTCGAGTATGCAAATTAGCAAAATACGCGAATTCCCGAACATACGCGCGGCCGACGCAGTGAAGATACAACGTTTACGTTAGATTTGCGACGTGTAAAGTTGCCCCTGCTATATGAGGGGCAACCAATGTTAAGTATGGCCGTCGTTCCCGTGTCGAAATTTAAAAATTTACGTCGTTTGCGTAAGTCGTCCGTGAATGGGGCTGGACGCCATTTACGTTCACGTCGAAACCAATGATGTCCTTGCAACGTCATTTAGCGCAATGCACGTCGGAAAATTTTAGGGACGGCGCATGCGCAGTAAGTTCGGCGCGGGAACGCGCCTAATTTATATGATCCACGCCCCCTACCCGGATCATTTGAATTAGGCGGGCTTGCGCCGGGGGATTTACGCTACGCCGCCGCAACTTTACAGGCAAGTGCTTTGTGAATCAAGCACTTGCCCGTAAAACTTGCGGCGGCGTAACGTAAATGAGATACGTTACGCCACCGCATAGATGCGCCGATCTGCGAGAATCTGCCCCATAGCGTCTACAAAATAAGGGATAGTTTTATGGCATTTTTATAAAAAAAAAAAATGTTTTTACTATTAAAGGCTGGCGGTCAGCGATTCTTTTTTCGTGACTGCGATATTATGGCGGACACATCGGACACTTTTGGCACATTTTTAGGACCCATTGTCATTTTCACAGTGAAAAGTGCTATAAAACTGCACCGATTACTGTGAAAATGACACTGGCAGTGAAGGGGTTGAACACTAGGGGGCGCTAAGGAGTTAAAGGGGTTGTAAAAGTTTGTTTTTTATTTTCTAAATAGGTTCCTTTAAGCTAGTGCATTGTTGGTTCACTTACCTTTTCCTTCAATTTCCCTTCTAAATGTATTTTTTTTCTTTGTTTTCTTTGTCTGAATTTCTCACTTCCTGTTCCTCCTCAGTAAGCTGTTCTAAATGACTTTCCACCGCTCGGATGATGGTGGAAAGCTTACTGAGGAGAAACAGGAAGTGAGAAATTCAGACAAAGAAAAGAAACATTAAGGGAAATCAAAGAAAAGGTAAGTGAACCAACAGTGTACTAACCACTTAAGGACCGCCTCCTGCACATTTACGTCGGCAGAATGGCACGGCTGGGCGCAGGCACATACAGGTACGTCCTGTGCTAGTACCCAGCCGCGGGTCGCCGAATCGCAAAACCTGGCCGGGTACTTTAGCTGCCTAAAGGTCCGGGTCTTAAGTGGTTAAAGGAACCAATTTAGAAAATAAAAAACTAACCTTTACAACCCCTTTAAGTGTGTCCTATTGTGTGTTTCTTACTGTAGGGGGTGTGACTGGACGTGTGACGTCAGTGATCGTCGTTTCCAATAACAGGGAACAGACGATCACTGACATTGCCACAGAGAAGAACGGGGAAGGTTTGTTTACACTCACCTCTCCCCGTTCTTCAACTCCTGTGACACGATCACGGGACACCGGCAGCGTTCGGGTCCGCGGGTCCCACGGGTGCGGTCACGGAGCTTCGGACCGGGTTGCGAGCGCGCCGGCGGCGGCACGCTCGGGACCCATGGCTGGGTTCTTAAAGGGGACGTATCTGTACGCCCTTGTGCCCAGCCGTGCCACTCTGACGACGTATTTTGGCGTGCGGCGGTCCTTAAGTGGTTAAAGGAACCTATTTAGAAAATTTTAAAAAACGAACCTTTACAACCCATTTGATCTTATTTTCTGGGGCCTGAACAGAGGGCCAACAAAGGTGAATTTATGGTGTTCTGGGGCCTGAACAGAGGGCCAACAAAGGTGAATTTATGGTGTTCTGGGGCCTGAACAGAGGGCCAATAAAGGTGAATTTATGGTGTTCTGGGGCCTGAACAGAGGGCCAACAAAGGTGAATTTATGGTGTTCTGGGGCCTGAACAGAGGGCCAACAAAGGTGAATTTATGGTGTTCTGGGGCCTGAACAGAGGGCCAATAAAGGTGAATTTATGGTGTTCTGGGGCCTGAACAGAGGGCCAATAAAGGTGAATTTATGGTGTTCTGGGGCCTGAACAGAGGGCCAATAAAGGTGAATTTATGGTGTTCTGGGGCCTGAACAGAGGGCCAACAAAGGTGAATTTATGGTGTTCTGGGGCCTGAACAGAGGGCCAATAAAGGTGAATTTATGGTGTTCTGGGGCCTGAACAGAGGGCCAACAAAGGTGAATTTATGGTGTTCTGGGGCCTGAACAGAGGGCCAATAAAGGTGAATTTATGGTGTTCTGGGGCCTGAACAGAGGGCCAACAAAGGTGAATTTATGGTGTTCTGGGGCCTGAACAGAGGGCCAACAAAGGTGAATTTATGGTGTTCTGGGGCCTGAACAGAGGGCCAATAAAGGTGAATTTATGGTGTTCTGGGGCCTGAACAGAGGGCCAACAAAGGTGAATTTATGGTGTTCTGGGGCCTGAACAGAGGGCCAATAAAGGTGAGTTTATGGTGTTCTGGGGCCGGCTTTAAAGTGTACCTGTTTTGAGCCTGAGCCTTGAGCTTCCATGGTTGAAATAACTGAAATTGAAGGAATGGAATGGGGTGGGTCAGGTTTCTGGGGAAAGGGCTGGAAAATGCTGGATATCCTTCATCCAGGAAACGAGATGGGCTCTATATGACATGCTGAAGCTAGGGTGACCACGTGTCCCGGATTGCCCGGGACAGTCCCGCATTTTGAAGGTCTGTCCTGGGCACTTTCATTCCAGGACAATACAGAGTCCCGGAATGAAACTTAGGCCCCGTACACACGACCAAACATGTCTGCTGAAACTGGTCCGCGGACCAGTTTCAGCAGACATGTTCGGTCGTGTGTAGGGCCGAGCGGACAGGATTCCATCAAACATTTGCCCGCCGGGCCTTTTCCCAGCAGGCAAATATTCCTGGACTTGTTTTAAAACAGTCCGCTGGAATCCTGCCCGCTCGGACATGTTCGGTCTTCTGTACAGACCTACCGTACATGTCCGAGCGCCCGCCATCCCTCGCATGCGTCAAATGACTTTGACGCATGCGTGGAAGCATTTAACTGGCAGGCCCGCCCACGTCGCCGCGTCATCGTCGCGGCGACGCCGCGGACACGCCCCGCGTATTGTTTACGCGCGGATTTCTGTACGATGGTTAGTACAGCCATCGTACAGAAATCCCCGGGCAGACATGTACGGTGAAAACGGTCCGGCGGACCGGTTTCATCGTACATGTTTGCCGGTGTGTACGCGGCCTTACACAGCTAACCCCCGGGTCAATCTGATGACCCCAAAAAAGGCCACCACATCACCGCCTTACTGACAGTACTTGTCCTGGCAGGGAATGCCTGGAGGAGCACAATCCCCGCCCCCTGCTTGTGATTGGAGAAATCATAAATCCCGCCTCTTGTATCCAGGGCTTTTTTTTCAGGGGGAACTTGGTGGAACTCAGTTCCACCACCTCTGGCTCAGACCCTTGGGGGGGGGGACTGCCACAATCACTTGAAACACAGAAGTCCGATTTCTGTGTTTACAAGCGACAGCTCTGCACTCTGTGTAACCCCCTGAACTCTCCACTCTGTATGTAATGCAATCCTCTTGTTTAGTGTCCCTAAAAGACCCTTCTACTGTTCGTGAAATTTGTCTGACCACACCCACTATTTGATGTGATTTGGAGTGTGTGTGGGTGGAGGGGCTTTGGGTGGTTGTGGTTGAGTTCCAGCACCTATTGTTTGAGAAAAAAAGCCCTGCTTGTATCCAATCACTGTGCTGTGATTCGTTACAGCACAAGCTGATTTTTGGGAAGGGGGGTGTCCCTGAATGGTAGTTTGGAAATGTGGTCACCCTAGCTGAAGCTTCTAATTCACACTGCGGGATGCTCATAGTGTGCAGTCAAATTGGAGTTTCATATTTTCATTAGAAGCTATCTCTGTGATAAAAACAAATTTTACATTTTTTTTTTAGTTCCTACAGTCTAACTTTTCCAAACTCTTTCCAAAATAAAAACTATTTGTTGGGTCTATCTCATATGTACCAGAGATCCCTGTAAAATTCTGTTTCTTTTTCCGCAGTACAAGTAAAGATGGTATGTTACGATGAAAACATGAACCAAGTTGTAAGAAATGTAAGAGACTTTACTAATGTTTCTGCTCCTTATATATATATTTTCATGGCCTCAGGCAGTTTACTCTCAATGATTCAGCAAATATCATAATTGAATTGTCTCGTTGTTTGCCTCATCTATAGTATATGGCCCACCATAGTATTATAGAATCCTCCTATGTGTAGAGATCACCTCCCTTCCCTCGAAAACATGGTAATGGTCATTCCCCGCCTGCCAGATGACCGCACAGCTTCCTCGTTATGTTGTACTCTCCGTTGTCCAATGGTTTTACCGTATTTATCGCGGTATAACGCGCTCCCGCGTATACCGCGCACCCCTAAAGTGGCCCCCAATCCTGTGGAAAAAAGTTTTTTTGTACTTACAGTTTTGGTGTCTTGCGCAGCGTCCATCGGCGGCCTCGTCGGGTCCGGCGTCCTTCTGCGGCTTCGGGTGTCCTCTTCGGCGGGTCCGGCATCCTTCTGCGGCGGGTCCGGTGTCCTCTTCGGCGGGTCCGGCGTCCTTCTGCGGCGTCCTCCCCGCCACGAGTTTGAATACTGGCATATACCGAGCGCAGTACACTCGTGAATCTTCGGGCAGGCTCGGCAACTGTCGCGCTGACGTCCTGTACGTACAGGACGTCAGTGCGAGAGGCGCCGAGACTGCCCGAAGATTCACGAGTGTACTGTGCTCGGTATATGCCGGCGCAGTATTCAAACTCGTGGCGGGAAAGCGGTATCGGCGTATATCGCGCACCCACGATTTTTACCCTGATTTTCAGGGCAAAATAGTGCGCGGTATACGCAGATAAATACGGTACTTAATGGAAAGAGTGGGTACAGGTCCACAACTGGCGAGGCAGTCAGGTACTAGGATGCCAGTTACCTACTCTACCATTACAAATAAAAGACTATTGATACACTATATGGCCCAAAGTCTGTGGATGCCAGACCAAAACACTTACCGTATATACTCAAGTATAAGCCGACCCGAATATAGGCAGAGGCACCTAATTCAACCCCCAAAAAACTGGGAAAACGTATTAACTCAAGTATAAGCCATGGGTAGGAAATGCAGCAGCTACTGTAAGTGGAAAAGAGGGTCAACAATGCCCATCTGCAGCTTCACTGTGCCCATTTGCAGCCTCACTGTGCCCAGTTGCAGCATCACTGTGCCCATCACAAGCCTCACTGTGCCCATCGCATATTTCACTGTGCCCCGTTGCAGCCTCACTGTGCCCATCACAAGCCTTACTGTGCCCATCGCATGCCTTACTGTGCCCATCACATGCCTCACTGTGCCCATCACATGCCTCACTGTGCCCATAGCAAACATCACTGTGCCCATCGCAAGACTCACTTTGCCCATCGCAAGCCTCACGGTGCCCATCGCATGCCTCACTGTGCCCATCGCATGCCTCACTGTGCCCATCGCAAGACTCACTTTGCCCATCGCAAGACTCACTTTGCCCATGGCATGACTTACTGTGCCCATTGCATGCCTCACTGTGCCCATTTGCAGCCTCACTGTGCCCATTTGCAGCCTCACTGTGTGTGATCGCAAGCCTCACTGTGCCCATCACACGCCTCACTGTGCCCATCTCATACCTCACTGTTCCCATTTGCAAGTCTCACTATCCCCATTGCACGCCTCACTGTGCCCATCGCAAGCCTTACTGTGCCCATCGCAAGCCTCACTGTGCAAGCCTCACTGTGCCCATTGCAAGCCTCACTGTGCCAATTGCAAGCCTCACTGTGCCCACCGCATGCCTCACTGTGCCCATTGCGTGCCTCACTGTGCCGATCTGCATACCTGATCTCCATGTCATGCAGTGGGCAGTCGTCCAGAGTAACCCCGCCCCGCCTCCTCCTCGGTCTCGTCCCTGATAGACGGAACACTAAGTTTCCCAGCAGTGAGTCAGTCTTCAGTGTTCCAGCCATCACGGACAAGGACGAGGAGGAGGTGGGGCGGGATTACATCGGACGCCCTCTGACTGCATGACACAGGGGCTGATCGGAGAGACTCGAGTATAAGCAGAGGGGGGTCTTTTCAGCACAAAAATGTGCTGAAGACTCGGCTTATACTCGAGTATATACGGTATATGTGTTTATTGGACATCCCATTTTAAGACCATGGCCATTATTGTGGCCAACCTTGACAGTTAAAGCAGCATCAGTACATGAGCTTGTTGGACATCCTATTTCCAAAACCACGGTCATTCATTTGAAGCTGGCTTTTAGCTTTGCAGCTATCACTGCCTCCACCCTTCCGGGAAGGCTTTCCACAAGTATTTTCAAAAGTGTCTGTGGGCATTTGTGCCCATTTAGCAAACAAAGTAAATGGCATTTGAATGAGAAGACCTGGCTCCTATTAAGCGTTCTAAGTCATCCCAAAGACCCCTTTCACACTGGGTCGGTTTGCAGGCGCTATTGCGCTAAAAATAGCACCTGAAAAAAAAAATAGATGGCGCTTTACCGCCGACGCACCTCCTGCCCCAGTGTGAAAGGGGCCAAAAGGTGTTCAGTAGTGTTGAGGCCAGGGCTTTGTGCAGAACACAACTTCCCCAAAACCAGTCTCACCAGTGGCGGCTAGTGCTCAAATTTTTTTGGGGGCGCAAACAAACGAAAAAAAAAAACATCAATTGCAGCCTCACTGCCCATCAAACACAGCCACTGTGCCATCAATTGTCACCACTGTGCCATCAATTGTCGCCACTGTGCCATCAATTGTCGCCATTGTGCCATGCCATCAATTGTCGCCACTGTGCCATGCCATTAATTGTCACCACTGTGCCATCAATTGTCGCCACTGGGCCATCAATTGTCGCCACTGTGCCATGCCATCAATTGTCGCCACTGTGCCATGCCATCATATGTCACCACTGTGCCATCAATTGTCGACACTGTGCCATCAATTGTCGCCACTGTGCCATCAATTGTCGCCACTGTGCCCATCTATTGTCGCCACTGTGCCTATCAATTGTCGCCACTGTGCCCATCAATTGTCGCCACTGTGCCATGCCATCAATTGTGACCATTGTGCCATCAATTGTCGCCACTGTGCCCATCAATTGTCGCCACTGTGCCCATCAATTGTCGCCACTGTGCCCATCAATTGTTGCCACTCTGCCATGCCATCAAGTGTCAGCCACCCTCCCTCCACGCTCCCTCGATGTCTTCTCCCGCCCTCAATGTCGCTTCAGCCAATCAGGTTTCCGGTAACCAGACCCGGTGAACCTGATTGGCTGTAACACATGTCAGTGTTAACCAATGAATGCACACCCTAGGCTCTGATAGACACTTCCAAAACCAACCGCTGTTCTTCAGATGGCCGGCGCTCACCAGGGGCCGGCCAACTGAATAGTGGGCAGCAGCGGCGCCGGCGACAATACATAGATTCATGCAATGCATTGCAATTAGGGTTGTCCCGATACCACTTTTTTAGGACCGAGTACAAGTACCGATACTTTTTTTCATGTAGTCGCCGATACCGAATACCGATACTTTTTTTAAATGTCATGTGACAGTTTTCAAACCACAATACAGACTAAGGATATTTTCTTTAGAATTATGAAGAACTCTAACTCAAGACATTATAAAAGAATAAAAATGAGTAAAAATGAATAAAAATGTTTTATTTGCTTGTCACGCAGTAGTAAAAAACTCAAAGAATTTTCATAGAAAATGTTGATAAATACAAAAAAAGTATTCTATTTAGGTATCGGGAGCATTTGCGCGAGTACGAGTACTCCCGCAAATACTCGGTATCGGTCCCGATACCGATACTAGTATCGGTATCTGGACAACCCTAATTGCAATGTATTGTTATCTTGAGTGACAGGTGCGGGGGAGAGGGTGGGGGGGGCGGCGCTCCTGCGCCCACTATAGGGTGACCAGACATCCCCAGTTTCAGGGGACAGTCCCCTGATTGAGGACACTGTCCCCGGACCAAGTCTGTCCCTGGTTTTGTCCCCAGATTGGATTTAATAGGGGGCAGGGGCAATTTCAAAGACAGTCAGTGTAGAATTAAAATAAAAAAAATTGAATTAAACACCCCTGCTAGCTTAGGGGGGTTGTATTTTTTTCATTTTCATTCGGCTCTGCTCGCATGTTCTTCTGCCTTGGCTCAAATCCTGGCCAGCCACCTGCTTATCTCCTTGGCTTCCCTGGCAGAGTGATCTTCCTCCGCTCCCCACCCAGTAGTAGCCGGGGCCCGGAGAGTAAGACTTGACAGGCTGTGAGGCAGGGGCGGCATGCAGAGAGTCGCAGATTGTTGCCATTACTAGTAAAAAAAAAAATATGTCCCCTGATTTTATTTTAAAAATCTGGTCACCTTAGCCCACTATGGACGCACTGCCACTGAATCTCACCAAACCATGTGATTATAGAGTTGGCTTTGTCCACAGCCATGCTAAAACTGAAAAGGTCCTTCACAAAACTGTTACAAGGCTGGACGCCACCAATTGGCTACCATGTCTTTGTATGATGTAGTATTATTAGAGCCCTTCCCTGGAAACACCTGAATTTATCAGGAGTGGGATCCACACACGTTTAGCCAAATGGTGTGTAACCGCGGTGTGTGTATGTTCAGTTTTTTTTAATCAATGCCAAATGATACAAACCATTTATTTACTGCTTTTTGAATAATACCTTGTTTTTTCTTTTATTTTAATTTTTTACAGTTCACAACAGTCACACTTGTGGTAAGACTTGACTTGTTTAAGATGCTTGGTTGTCATTCATGATGTTTCCATATGTTGTTATAATGGTGTTATTTAACCACTTGCTTACTGGGCACATATACCCCCCTCCTGCCCAGGTGAAATTTCAGCTTTCGGCACTGCGTCGCTTTAACTAACAATTGCGCGGTCGTGCCACGTGACTCCCAAACAAAATTAACGTCCTTTTTTCCCCACAAATAGAGCTTTCTTTTGGTGGTATTTGATCATCTCTTCGATTTTTATAAACGAAAGAAGAGAGACAATTTAGAAAAAAAAAACACAATTAGCTAGATTCAGGTACAGTTACGACGGCGTATCAGTAGATACGCCGTCGTAAGTCCGAATCCGCGCCGTCGTATATTTAAGCGTATGCTCAAACTGAGATACGCTTAAATGTTGCTAAAATACGACCGGCGTAAGTCTCCTACGCCGTCGTATCTTAGCTGCATATTTACGCTGGCCGCTAGGGGCGTGTACGCTGAATTATGCCTAGAATATGTAAATCAGCAAGATATGCCTATTCACGAAAGTACGTATGCCCGTCGCAGTAAATATACGCCGTTTACGTAAGGCGTTTTCAGGCGTAAAGATAAACCACCAAAAAGATGGCGCAGCCAATGTTAAGTATGGACGTCGGACAGCCGTCCAATTTCACATTGTTTGTGTTAGCCTGATTCAGAATGGGGCTGGGCGTAGGTTACGTTCACGTCGAAAGCAAGGACTATTTGCGACGTGATACTGAGCAAGCGCGCGCATGCGCCGTACGATCGGTGCTTCATTTACATGTATGGTAATGAATCGTGAATTCATTACCATACAACACGCCCCCTACCTGCCTATTTTGAATTAGGCGGGGTTACGTCGGGCCGTTTGCACTACGCAGACGTAACTTAGGAGGCAAGTGCTTTGTGAATACAGTACTTGCCTCACTATGTTACTTCAGCGTAGTGCAAATGGGATGCGCTACGCCGACCTAAAGATAGGCGGCTGTACGTAAATCTAGCTGAATATCTTTTACTTTTTGCTATAATAAATATCCCCAATTTAAAAAATCTTTGATTTTTATCATGACTGCGACTTTTTGGGGGACACATCGGACACTTTTGACACATTTGTGCGGCCATTGTCATTTATACAGTGATCAGTGCTATAAAACTGCACTGATTACTGTGTAAGTGACACTGGCAGGGAAGGGGTTAACACTAGGGGGTGCTGAAGGGGTTTAGTGTGTCCTAGGGAGAGATTCTAACCTTGAGGGGGCTTGGCTACCAGTGACACGTCATTGATCTCTCCTCCTGATCACAGG
Organism: Rana temporaria; assembly: GCF_905171775.1. Classification (NCBI taxonomy): domain Eukaryota; kingdom Metazoa; phylum Chordata; class Amphibia; order Anura; family Ranidae; genus Rana; species Rana temporaria. Next base: position 12,891,883 of record NC_053496.1, read on the forward strand.
GAGCAAAGAGCACTGTAATGTCACTAAGAAGAACAGGGAAATGCCATGTTTACATCGGCATCAGTGTTAATTTTGACAGCAAATTTCTGCCGACGTATATTGGGAAGCGGTTAAAGCTTTGTTATTTTGGAAATTCTTGGAGGATTTTTAAAGCCAGACTCCAACTACGTCCCTCCTACTCTTGCTTCCCCATCCTCTTATGCCTCGTACACACGATCTGAATTTCCGATGGAAAAAGTCAGACGAAATTTTACCATCGGAAATTCCGACCGTGTATATGCCCATCAGAGTTTTTCCATCGGATATTCCGAGGAATTCCATCGGAGTTTAGATAGAGAACATGTTTTCTTTTACTCCGATGGAATTCCGATGTGAGTTTGGCCGGGCAAAAGCGTGATCGTGTGTACAGGGCATTACTGTGCTGTCCAGTAATATGAGTTCTTAGTGGCTCCATGTGCTCTAAATTTATTAAAGAAATATGTTGCACATGAAGTGAAATGGTACTTTCTCTGCATAATTACAATTGTTAAAAAGAAATGTTAAAGTCACTTCCTAAACATCTTGCCACCTTAGGAAAAGGCTTGTTTTGTTCTTCCATAGATCATTTAAGAGAAGCCCAGAGCCAAATACAGAGTATAGGCAGAGGGCTGGCATGACTAAGTAGCAGGGAACCGTAGAAAGGGTTAAAAAATAGGGGAGTGCCAACTTTAGTTTGGAGGGGGTGGCCAGAGTTAATATTTTCCCGGGGTAGGAGGGTCTTGGGGAAAGGTCTGCAGTTCAGAGCGGGGGCAGCACAGGAAGAGGAAGCTCTCACCCTCCCTATTATGTTGGGATTGTATGTACCGTATTTATCGGCGTATAACACGCACCCTAACTTTAAGAGGAGAGTTTCAGGAAAAAATCTTTCTACAGCCCCCTGGGTATAACACACAGGCACAGTTTACCCTCTATTTTCAGGGTAAAAAAGAGTGAGTGTTAGGCCTCGTACACACGTCCGAGGAACTCAACGGGCAAAACACATCGTTTTGCTCGTCGAGTTCTGTGTGAAGCCGCCGAGGATCTCGGCAAGCCGAAATTTCCCATTGAACAACGAGGAAATAGAGAACATGTTCTCTATTTCCTCGCCGAGATCCTCGTCGGCTTCCTCGGCCAAAAGTGTACACCTGCCCGGGTTTCTCGCCAGAATTCAGCTCCGATCGAGTTTCTGGTTGAATTCTGCCGAGAAACTCAGTCGTGTATACGGGGCCTAATACTCCAATAAATACACTAATGTGTTGTATTGGGGTGGATTTGGCGGTTGGGGATGTTTGGAGGCAGTAGACATTTTGACCAATTTGGCATAAGTGGGGAACCATCAAGGTATGGGATCCTCGGTTATTGCCAGCTAACCGTGGTTTAGCTGGCATTGGTTGATGGGTATCAGCGTGGGGAAGGTTCAGAATGCTATGGTCCTTGAGTCGGTGCACTGGGACTGGGATCTTGGATGGCCCCGCTGGTAGGAGGGAAAATTTGGTCAATGCCTTCAATCATCTTCAACAGGGTGGCAATTGTATATGTGAAGGATTGTGTAGTGAAATAAATATGTTGGATTAATTTGTTAATAAAATGGCCAAGCGGACAATTTTACTCCGAAATGGATGTTGCCTGGTTATTTATAAGTTAAGGTATACTTTTGGGTAATATGGCAATGGGAGGTTTACCTGACTTACTATAGTCAAGGGTTATCTAGAAGAAATATAAAATATGTATACATACAATATTCCTACAATCAAGCATCATTTCCAATGATTCATTTATTTTTCTGCAGGACCCAAATGGAGCTCATGTTTGTCAGATTCTCAATCCCTCGATAATCCATGGTGTGGTGCACGTGGTCTTCGAACTATCTCCTCTCGCAGAGCTTGGGTTTTGGCAAATAACGTTTGAAGATGATAAGAAAGCAACTGAATATGTATCTGTTCAGGTTAATAGATTCGGTGCGTTGAATTGTATCACCCTTGTAACTGATGTAGTGTGTAATGCAGAGATGCCCATTGTATAAGTTCTCACTTTATCTGGTCCCCTTATCTAGGCCATCGAATACTGAAACCTTTAAGTTTGGAATATAGGGCCAGATTCACAAAAGAGATACGACGGCGTATCTCCTGATCAGTTTACAGGTAAGAGTTTTGGCACTTCAGGCACTTACGCTGTAAACCTGCGGCGGTGTAACGTAAATCAGATACGTTACGCTGCCGTGGAGCAACGTAATTGTATCTGAATCTGGCCCATAGTGTGGAAGTAGATCTCTGACATTGTTGTTCTCTGTGACCACACTGAGGAGATTTTACCTTTAGGCCTCGTACACACAGGCAAAAATCTCGTCAGGGAAAAAAAACGTTGCTTTTCCCAACGAGATTCTTGGCAAGAATCTCTTGCCGCCTAAGTGTACACACTGACCTTTTCAAAAGAACCGCGGTTCTCTTGAAAGGCAAGAACGCGGTGACGTCATTGCGTACGACGAGCGTGCGCTCGTCACATTTGATGCCGTCGCCGCCATCTTGCTTCACCCTACCTACGCCGTGGAAGCTAGCGCGCATGCGTCAAAGTCATTTCGAGCACCGCGATAGGTAAGTATACACACACTATCGGGTTTCTCGTCGGGAAACAGGCCGACAAGAATCTCGACAAGAAAAAAGAGAGCGCAGGTTCTCTATTCTTCTTGTTGAGATTCTGGCCAGATTTCCTGACGAGAAACCTGAAAGCCTCGTACACACGAACGGGAATCTCGGCAAAAAGCAGTTTTCTTGCTGGTTTTTGCCGAGAAAACCGGTCGTGTGTACAAGGCCTTCCAGTAAAACCTTGGATTGCGAGCATAATTTGTTCCAGAAACATGCTGGTAATCCAAAGCACTTGTATATCAAATCACATCGCTATAATCTTTTTACATGGACTATCAACTGAAGGACTTATGAATAAATAGTTGTGGAACGAATCATTTGATTTTCCATTATTTCTTATGGGGAAATAATGGAAACTCAAATGATTCATTCCACAACTATTTATTCATAAGTCGTTCAGTTGATAGTCCATATAAAAAGATTATAGCGATGCGATTGGTTGTGTAACCAAAAAATTTCCATCCACAATGCATTCTATGCATTAAGGTGAAAAAACATCTGCCGATTATAGCAAAAAAACGTATATAGGCCCAGATTCACAAAAGAGATACGACGGCGTATCTTCAGATACGCCGTCGTATCTCTGAGTTGAGCCGTCGTATCTATGCGCCTGATTCTTAGAATCAGTTACGCATAGATATCCATTAGATCCGACAGGCGTAAGTATCTTACGCCGTCGGATCTTAACTGCATTTTTTTTTTGGCCCGCTAGGTGGCGCTTCCGTCGAAATCCGCAAATTCCCGAACGTACGCGCGTCCGACGCAGTAAAGTTATGACGTTTACGTTAGGCTTTTCCCGGCGTAAAGTTGCCCCTGGGTCTATGAGGCGCAGCCAATGTTAAGTATGGCCGTCGTTCCCGTGTCGAAATTTTAAAAAGTTACGTTGTTTGCGTAACTCGTCCGTGAATGGGGCTGGACGTAATTTACGTCCACGTCAAAACCAATACGTCCTTGCGGCGTATTAGGAGCAATGCACACTGGGAGATTTCCACGGACGGCGCATGCGCCGTTCGTGAAAAACGTCAATCACGTTGGGGCCACAGTAGTTTAACATAAAACACGCCCCCCCTTCCACATTTGAATTAGGCGGGCTTACGCCGGCCAATTTACGCTACGTCGCCGCAACTCACGGAGCAAGTGATTTGAGAATACGAGGGATATGGAATTAGCGGACCTCCAGCTGTTGCCAAACTACAAGTCCCATCATGCATCTGCCTCTGGGTCTCATGCTTGATGCTGTCAGAGTCTCGCTATGCCTCACGGGATACCCATGGGCAAACTGTGCATCCAGAACCCCTGGTTTATTGAACATAGTATAGGCTGGCACTGCCCAACTGTATAATGCAGTATTAAAAAAAAAAAATAGCAGAATTCAGAAATCATGAGTTCACATGAAAAACAAGTCACAAAAACTCATTATACTGTAGTTGCCTCTTTATGAAACGCGTAGCCCGCTGCTATGGATGGAGCCTGGTACACCCATTACAGGGGGACTGCATTGCAAGAGTATCAGGGATAATATATACAGCAAGTGCCCTCCTAGGATGAGAGTTGATGATGTTATTCACTTTCAGATCTACCAAGAGTTGATTGGAAAGCCAAGTGTCCCGACACCATCTCTGTTTTGGACGAAAAAATTGACATTTCTGGAGTTGCAGAGTAAGTACAGTTCAAGCTCACAAGTCTATAAACCGCCTTCTACTCTGAGGGCATGTTCATATCATAGTGGCAAGGTAACATTCAGCGTGTGTTACACGTGTTGGTGCATAAGAGTGCCACCTTCTCAGTGGAGAGCAGCTGAAAATACTACATTCATGAATTTTTGGTCCATTGTGGTACATTGGGCAGCCCGTTTAAACAAATGAGCTTCATTGTGATGCACCTTAAAGCGGAGTTCTGGCCACAATTCCACTTTTTAAATATAAATACCCCTGTAATACACAAGCTTAATGTATTCTAGTAAAGTTAGTCTGTAAACTAAGGTCCGTTTTGTTAGGTTGTTACAGCATTTAGACACTTTATAAAATAGAAATTGACTGGGGCCATCTTAAGTGTGGGCATTATGAAGCCAGACTGTATGACTTCCTGGATTTCAGCCTTGCAGATCTAGCACATGCTCAGTGCTGCACAAGCAGTGTAATAGGTTTCAGATTAGGTTTCAGCACCTGTACTGTCCAAGTCACATGATTCTTCGAAACTGGGGAGTGCACAGACTCCTGGAAAGTTACACCCACTACATTCCCAGGAGTCTGTGCGGTGTAGGTTAGGAAGCTTAAGCACCTAGGTGCAGGAAGAGGGAAGATTAACTATTCTGCCTAGCAACAACACTTTGAAGGCATCTAAAAAAAAAAAAAAATTCTTAAAGGACTAATGACATTTTTTTAAAACTACTGATGTAATGTTATATTTATGGGTGGAACTCCACTTTAACATGCAACTGCATTCAACACGAAGCTGTTGTAAACGGGCCCTGTTCTGTTTTAAATGCTGCTTTATGCATTGACATACCTCCTTAGGCCCCGTGCACACGACCGAACATGTCCGATGAAACTGGTCCGCGGACCAGTTTCATCGGACATATTCGGTCGTGTGTACGGCCTATGGGACCGTTTTCCAGCGGACAACAGTTTCTTAGCATGCTTAGAAACTTGTCCGCCGGAAACCTGTCCGTCGGACATGTCCGCTGGTTAGTACGTCAAACCAGCGGACCGAAATCCCGCGCATGCGTCAAATTGATTCGACGCATGCGTGGAAGCATTGAACTTCCTGGTTTGCGTATGTCGCCGCGTCACCGTCACCGCCACGTCACCGCGTTCTCTGTCCATGGGGATTTTGGTCTGATGGTGTGTACACACATCAGACCAAAATATCCCAGGAGACATGTCCGATGAAAACGGTCCGCGGACCGATTTCATCGGACATGTCTCCTCGTGTGTACAGGACCCGAGACCCAGTTGTCTAGACCAGTGTTTCTCAACTCCAGTCCCCAAGGCTCCCCAACAGGTCTAATAAAATTCCCATTAAAAAAAAAAAAATCAGCTTAGTCGGATACGCATTCTTCTACATATTTTTGGTAATTGGTTTGCGCAAACGTTATAACACCTACAAAATAGGGGATATAATTATTACTTTTTTTTATTACTAGTAATGGCGTTGATCTGCTTTTTTTGTCACGACTGCGATATTGCGGCAGACACATCGGACACTTTTGACACATTTTTGGGACCATTCACATTTATACAGCGAACAGTGCTATAAATATGCACTGATTACTGTGTTAATGTGACTGGCAGGGAAGGGGTCAACGCTAGGGGGCATCAATGGGTTAAATGTGTATCCTGGGAGTGATTCTTACTGTGGGGGGAGGGGACTGACTGGGGGAGGTGACCAATGGTTGTCCCTATGTACCATCTCTCTCTAACAGGACGTGGATCCATGTGTTTACACACAGAGCTCCACGTCCCTGGCTCTGTGACTGCCGATCGCGGGTGTTTGGCGGACATCGCGGCCGCCAGGCACGCGCATCAGCACCTGTGTGACACGGCGGGCGTGCGCCCCCCAGTGGCGCGCGGCCAGAGGCCGTATATAGATGGCCTCCCAGCAGATTAGAGCCACCTTGTGGCCGTATATAGTCGGCTGCCGGGTGGCTAGTGGTTAAAAATGGTCGTATGTACGCGGCATTAGAATGGCCCAGTCACAGTCCAGACCCAAATCGCATTGAGACTCTGTTTGAAGACTTGAAAATTGCTGTTCACAGACGCCCTCCATCCATTTCAAGGGGGTATGAATACTTTTTCAAGGCACTGTATGTACCTGTGCTATACTGTTTATTGCTTTCCTCCTCACAAATGCTTATATATTCTTCCGTTCTCCAGATACACATATGGGGACCCTGTACCAGGCACTGCTGTGGTCCGGTGCTGCAGAACTGTACCTAAATATGGAAGAGAAGCCAACTGCTTCCGGGGTATTGATGACATCTGCGATGAGTTTACAACAGAGGTGATTAACCACTTCCATACCGGGGCACTTACGCACCTTCCGCCCAAGCCAATTTTCAGCTTTCAGCGCTGTTGCGGCTTGAATGACAGTTGCGCGGTCGTGCTACACTGTACCCAAATGAAATTTTTAGCATTTTGTTTACAGAAATACAGCTTTCTTTGGGTGGTATTTGATCACCTCTGCGATTTTTATTTTTTGAGCAACAACTTAAAAAAGACCGAAAATTTTGAAAAAAATAAAGTTTTTATTTTTTCCTGTTAATTTTTTTGTAAATAAGTACGTTTAAGTACACGCGGCGGTCGGCAAGTGGTTAAAGCCTCGTACACACGATCGGATTTTCCGCAGGCAAAGCGTCTGACTTTTGTCCAAAGGGTGTTGACCAGGATTTTGTCTTGCATACAAACAACACACAATTGTCGGCCAACAAACACGAACGTAGTGACGTACAAGACGTACTATGGCCCGGATTCACAGACATCGGTGCATATTTATGCCGCCGTAGCGTATCTCTTTTACGCTACGCCGACGCAGCGCACAGATGCAAGCACTGGATTCACAAAGCACTTGCTCCCACTCGCTGTTAAAGATACGCTGGGTTTCCTCGGCGTAAGCCAGCGTAGGTGGAAGTGGGCGTGAGCCATGCTAATGAGGCTTGACCCCATGCAAATGATGGGCCAAGCGCCATAGAAGTACTTAAAATGAACGGCGCATGCGCAGTCCCGTGGCCGCATCCCAGTGCGCATGCTCAGAATCACGTCGAATCACTGCCTACGACGTGAACGTAACCTACGCCCTAGCCCTATTCACGTACAACGTAAACGACAAGAGATACAACGGCTTGTGTTCCCTGGCCCATACCTTTGCATGAGTTGCGCCTCCTATATGGGGAATAACTTTACGCCGGACGTACGACTTACGCAAACCGCGTATATTATGCGCCGGGCGCAACTACGTTCGTGAATCAGCGTATCTCCCTCATTTGCATATGTGCATAGAAAATCTATGGGAGCGGCAAATGCGCCCGGCGTAAATATGCACCCACGATACGACGGCGTAGGCAAGTTACGTCGGTCGTAGGAAGCCTATTTTCAGGCGTATCTAGTTTTGTGGGCGCGGTGCACAGATACGACGGCGCATAGTTACACTTACGTGGCGTATCTCGAGATACGTTGGCGTAAGTGCTCTGTGAATCCGGGCCTATGTGTTTTTTCAGCTCTTTAGCGGGCACCGTCTGCTAATGTTGTGTTTGGTGAGCATTGCTTCCGAGCATGCGCATTTGTACTTTGAACTTTTGCCAGAAGGACTTCTGTACACACGATCGGAAAATCCGAGAACAGACCGCCATCCAAGCCTGCCATCCAACATTTGTCCCCGGGAAAATCCGACAATTGTCCGGGGGTGCATACAAACGATCGGATTTTCGGCCAACGGTCTGTCAACACACAATTCCCGTTGGAAAATCCTGATCGTGGGTACGAGGCTTTAGTCTAAAATTCTAGGGCCAGATTCACGTAGCTCAGCGGATCTATAGATCCGCTCGATCTACGTGATTTAAGATCCGCTCCTGCAAGTTTGAGAGGAAAGTGGCTAATTCACAAACCACTTACCTCCAAACTTGCGGCGGCGGATCCTAAATCCCCCGGCAGAATTTAAATTCCGCGGCTAGGGGGAGTGTACTATTTAAATCAGGCGCGTTCCCGCGCCGATTTAAATGCGCATGCGCCGTCCGCGAAATTTCCCGGCGTGCATTGCTCCCACTGACGTCGCTAGGACGTCAGTGGTTTCGACGCTTACGTAAACGACGTCCGTCCGTATTCGAGAACGACTTACGCAAACGACGTTAAAAAATCAAATTCGACGCGGGAACGCCGGCTATACTTAACATTGGCTGCGCCTGATAAAAGAAGGGGTTAGTATACGCCGGGAAAGCCGCTACGGAAACGTCGTAAGAAGACTGCGTCGGGTCCGCGTACGTTCGTGAATTTGCGGATCTCGCTGATTTACATATTATTTATCGTAAATCAGCCGGCGCCATTTTTAAATGGAAAAAAAGATCCGACAGTGTAACACAGTGTAACACTGTCGGATCTTAGCCCTATCTATGCGTATGTGATTCTATGAATCAGGCGCATAGATAGGACCAGTGTAAGTCAGAGATACGATGGTGTATCTGTAGATACACCGTCGTATCTCTTTGTGAATCTGGCCCCTAAAGTCTAAGGGCCAGATTCACGAAGCAGATACGACGGTGTATCTCAGATACACCATCGTATCTCAGCTTTTTTCAGGTCCTATCTATGCGCCTGATTCATAGAACCAGTTACGCATAGATAGGGCTGAGATCCGACAGTGTTACACTGTGTTACACTGTCGGATCTTTTTTTTGAATTAAAAATGGCGCCGGGGGCGTTCCCGCTGATTTACAATGAATAATATGTAAATCAGCGAGATACGCGAAATTCACGAACGTACGCGGACCCGACGCTGTGTTCTTACGTCGTTTCCGTAGCGCGGTACCCGTCGTATACTTACCCATGCTAAAAGCAGGGGTAAGTATTGTTAAGTATGGCCGTCGTTCCCGCGTCGATTTGTATTTTTTTTACGTAGTTTCCGTAAGTCGTTCTCGAATACGGAACTACGTAGTTTGCGTACGCATCGAAACCACTGACGTCCTATTGACGTCAGTGGGAGCAATGCACGCCGGGAAATTCCCCGGACGACGCATGCGTATTTAAATCGGCGCGGGAGCGCGCCTGATTTAAATATGACACTCCCCTAGCCACGGAATTTGAATTCCGCTGGGGGATTTAGGATCCGCCGTCGCAAGTTTGGAGGTAAGTGGTTTGTGAATTAGCCACTTGCCTCCTAAACTTGCGGGAGCGGATCTTAATTCACGTAGAACGAGCGGATCTATAGATCCGCTGATCTACGTGAATCTGGGCCTAAGGGCCAGATTCAGAAAGAGATACGACGGTGTATCTCCGAGTTCTGCCGGTCGTATCTATGCGACTGATTCAGAGAATCAGTTACGCATAGATATTCCTAAGATCCGCCAGGTGTAAGTGTCTTACACCGTCGGATCTTAGGCTGCAATTCCAGGCCGGCCGCTAGGTGGCGTTTCGTTTTTTTTTACGCGACGAATATGCAAATTCGGATTTCCTCCGATTCAGAATCGAGCGACCGCCCGGCGCATTTTTTTTACGTCGTTTGCGTTCGGCTTTTTCCGTCGTAAAGTTACCCCTGCTATGTGAAGGTGTATCCTATGTTAAGTATGGCCGTCGTTCCCGCGTCGAATTTTGAAATTTTACGTCGTTTGCGTAAGTCGATTCAGAAAAGGGCTGGGCGTAAGTTACGCTCACGACGAAACCAATGACGTCCTTGCGACGTCATTTGGAGCAATGCACGCTGGGAAATTTTACGGATGGCGCATGCGCAGTTCGTTCGGCGCGGGGATGCGCCTGATTTAAATTTTACACGCCCCCTACCCGCGGAATTTGAATTCCGCCGGGGGATTTATGATACGCCGCCGCAAGTTTACAGGCAAGTGCTTTCTGAATAAAGCACTTGCCTCAAAAACTTGCGGAGGCGTAACGTAAATGAGATCTAAAGATCCACTCACCTATCTGAATCTGGCTCTCAAAGACTAAAATGTCTACTTTGTCCTTGCAGCTGGACGAGGACGGCAAGTTCAGTGGATGGATGGACTTGGCTAAATTTAACTTACCATTTTCTGGACTTTCAAATTACATGACGTGTGACATTACAATGAAAGAAGACGGGACAGGTAAGGTCTACCTCTTTTGTTCCAAATTAAAGTAAATCTACACAATAGAGATAAAAGAATGGGCACGACCGCCTACTAAAAATGCTAGTTGATGGACTGTAGCCCTAATGTACGTGTTGCAGAAACAGGGCTGTCTATAATTCTGATTGGACCCTGGGCAAAAAAAAATTTGGGGCCCCCCTCCAATGCAATTTTGCTCTCCACCTGCTCTGAGGCCCCGTACACACGACAGAGGAACTCGACGTGCTTGGCACGTCGAGTTCCTCGTCGAGTTTTGGGATGAAGCCGCCGAGGAGCTCGGCGGGCCGGCTTCTCCCATAGAAGAACGAGGACAACGAGAAAATAGAGAACATGTTCTCTATTTTCTCGTCGAGTTCCTCGGCGGCTCCATCGAGCCAAAACTGTACAGACGACAGAGATTCTCGGCAGAATCCGGGTTTTGACCGAGTTTCTCGGCGAATTCTGCCGAGAATCTCTGTCGTGTGTACGAGGCCTGAGACTAAAGCCCCGTACAGACGAGCGGACTGTCCGATGAAAACGGTCCGCCGGACCGTTTTCTTTGGACATGTCCGCTCAGAGATTTCGGTCTGATGGTTGTACACACCATCAAACCCAAATCCGCGCGGACAGACAGCGTGGTGATGTGGACCAGTTTCAGCAGACATGTTTCGGTCGTGTGTACGAGGCCATACAATAAATATCAGCTAGACTTAAAATCTGTTTACTGTATCAGATCAGGCAGTGATTGTGATTGGTTGCCAGAGGTTACAGCACATCATTACCACTTGCTGACTGGTTGCTAGAGGTTACAGCACACATTACAGCTCACTGATTAGTCACTAGAGGTTACAGAACATGATTTCTTCTTGTTGGTTGGTTGCTAGAGATTACTGTACAGTAATACTGCTCACTGATTGGTTGCTAAAGGTTACAACACATCATCTCTTGACTGCAGAGGGGCATGATATGCATATGAATGCCACCTTCATTACATATGAATGCAGCTGGCCTCAACTATTTACATATGAATGATCCTGTTATTTACATATGAATGATCCCGCTATTTACATATGAATGATCCAGCTATTTACATATGAATGATCCCAGTATTTACATATGAATGATCCCGGTATTTACATATGAATGATCCCGGTATTTACATATGAATGATCCCAGTATTTACATATGAATGATCCCACTATTTACATATGAATGATCCTACTATTTACATATGAATGATCATGTTATTTACATATGAATGCTCACGTCATTTACATATGAATGGTCCTGTTATTTACATATGAATTCTGCATGCCTCCGCTATTTACATATGAATGATCCCGTTATTTACATATGCATGCCTCCATTATTTACATATGAATGATCCCATTATTTACATATGAATGATGGTTATTTACATGTAAACACAGGGGGCTAGATTCAGAAAGACTTACGACGGGCGTATCAGTAGATACGCCCTCGTAAGTCCGAATCCGCGCCGTCGTATCTTTAAGCGTATGCTCAAATTGAGATACGCTTACATGTTGCTAAGATACGACCGGCGTAAGTCTCCTACGCCGTCGTATGTTAGGGTGCATATTTACGCTGGCCGATAGGTGGCGCTTCCATTGATTTCCGCGTAGAATATGCAAATGATCTAGATACGCCGATTCAGAAATGTAGGTGCGCCCGGCGCATTTTTTTAAGTCGTTTACGTAAGGCTTTTTCCGGCCTAAAGTTACCCCTGCTATATGAGGCGTAGCCAATGTTAAGTATGGACGTCGGGACAGCGTCAAATTTTGCGTCGTTTACATCGTTTGCGTAAGTTGTACGTGAATAGGGCTGTGCGTAAGTTACGTTCACGTCGAAAGCATTGACTATTTGCGGCGTGATTTCGAGCATACGCACTAGGATACTTTCACGGACGGCGCATGCGCCGTTCGTTAAAAGCGTCAATTACGTGGGGTCACAACTATTTTGCATACAACACGCCCCCTTCCAGCCTATTTTGAATTAGGCAGGCTTACGACGGCCCATATACGCTACGCCGCCGTAACTTTGGGCGCAAGTTCCTTCTGAATACGGGACTTGCCTGTCAAAGTTACGGCGGCGTAGCGTATATGAGATACGCTACGCCCGCCTAAAGATAGGCATTTGTATCTGAATCTAGCCCAGGGTCGGTAGGTGAGTCATCTGTACACAATAGGGCAGAGTTGGGCAGCATTAGTATCAGCACTTCACACTGAGATATCAGGACACAGCAAAGGACTAAAACTTCAAGGGACAAGGGAATTTAAACTGGGATAGTTGGCAAGTATGAGGCTGCTGCTTTGGGCCCCACAACAATGACAGGGCCCCTTTTGCCCTGCCTTAAAGACGGCCCTGCATAAACACATGTTAGGTTATGTATGATATGCCGGGGAGACTCCATCCACACTCAACGAACATTGCCCCAATACCAGGACTTCTGATGTATTTCATGTGCTTGCATACACCTACCTGGACTGTACGGCCTCTCCTTTTGCTTGGATTGCTTCACTTCTTATTATACAGTATGTTTTGCACATGCCAGATTACTCCCTACATGCATGCAGTGGCGTAGCGTGGGTTGTCAGTGCAAGAGATTTGCGCCCCCTAACCCACAGATTTTTAGCACTCTCTGAGCCTCTTCCACTATTACAGTAGTACTGACCAACCTGATTCCTACACCGACCTACCTGATCACTATACTAAACTACCTGATTCCTACACTGACCACTAAACTGACCTATCTGATTGCTATACTGACCACTACACTGACATACCTGATTTCTATACTGACCACTACACTGACCTACCTGATCACTATACTAAACTACCTGATTTCTACACTGACCACTAAACTGACCTATCTGATTGCTATACTGACCACTACACTGACATACCTGATTTCTATACTGACCACTACACTGACCTACCTGATCACTATACTAAACTACCTGATTCACACACTGACCACTAAACTGACCTACCTGATTTCTATACTGACCACTACACTGACATACCTGATTCCTTTACTGACCTGCCCCCCCCCCAGTCTCCGCATGGTCACAATCCCGGGGATCACCATGGCTGGTCTTCAGTGTACATTTACTCACTGCTGTGTCAGTGTCACTGATGGAGCCTAAGCCGGGACAGCATCGCAACTTTTTTTTCATAGCGAAACGGAAGAGCTCACAGTCTCCTAGACTGCCCAGGGCAGGAGAAGAGCTGCAGGTAACCTGCTGTCTGCCGCTGCGCCCCTCTAAATTTTGCGCCCTGGGCAACCGGCCCCCTGCCCCCCCCATGCTACGCCACTGCATGCATGCATTCAGCTGGGCTCATCTTGCCATGTTCATGGTTACCCTCAGGCAGGGGCAGACTGACCATTGAGGCTCTCGGGCACTGCCCGAGGGCCCCATGCCACTAGGGGGCCCCATCAGGGTTGCCAGGCTCAATAAAACCAGGGATAGTATGTGTGTGTGTGTGTATACTGTGTATGTATACTATATATGTGTGTGTGTATACGGTTTGTGTATATTGTTTGTCTGTGTGTGTATACTGTGTATGTACACTGTATGTGTGTGTGTGTGTGTGTGTGTGTGTATATATACTGTGTGGCCCCATAAGCTGTTGCCTGGGGGCCCCCAAATCTCCTATTGTCCGGGGGCCCCATGAGTTGTCAGTACGTCCCTGACTAGAGGGTGAAGATGACGGCAGCCTCATATGTTATTTGTCAGCCTCCATAGGGACCTTGCGACCAAATACTGAGCTGCCTGACAATTCTGTGTGATGGGGGAGAGAATACAAGTGAATAACAGCATACACAGTCAGCCCTGAGAGCTCATTCACAAACATGGACTCTTTTTTCACAGGTGATGTGTATCCTAGTTCCTGCTACATGCAGATCACCAACAGGCTCGCTGTCATCCGGCTGGATCGTACATTCATAGGCTCGAGCTACAATAAAGTCCACCTACCAGTTGCCGTGAGTATAGCACATTCTAGGTAAATGTAAGCATGCGTGCATTTTTTTTAACCACTTAAGCCCCAAACCATTTGGCTGCCAAAGTCCAGGCCACTTTTTGCGATTCGGCACTGCGTCGCTTTAACTGACAATTGCGCGGTCGTGCGACGTGGCTCCCAAACAAAATTTACGTCCTTTTTTTCCTCACAAATAGAGCTTTCTTTTGGTGGTATTTGATCACCTCTGCGCTTTTTGTTTTTTGCGCTATAAACAAAAATAGAGCGACAATTTTGAAAAAAATGCTATATTTTGTACTTTTTGCTATAAAAAAATATCCCCGATTTTTTTTTTTTTTTTTTAAAGCAATTTTTTTTTTCAGTTTAGGACGATATGTATTCTTCTACATATTTTTGGTAAAAAAAAAAAAAGCAATAACCGTATATTGATTGGTTTGCGCAAAATTTATAGGGCCAGATCCACAGATAATTAGATGGGCGCAGCGTATCAGAGATACGCTACGCCGCCGTACCTTACCTGGTGGATCTTCGAATCGTCAAAGAATTTGCGCCTTAAGTTACGGCGGCGTAGTGTATTTCTGGCGGCGGAATTCAAATCGGCGGGTAGGGGGCGCGATTCATTTAAATGAAGCGCGTCCCCGCGCCGAATGAACTGCGCATGCATCGTTCTGAAATTTCCCACCATGCAATGCGCTAAATGACGTCGCTAGGAAGTCATTTTTTTAATTTAGACATGAGTTACGTCCATTCCTATTCACGGACGACTTACGCAAAAAAAAAAAATCAAATTTCGACGCAGGAACGATGGCCATACTTAACATGGCAAGTCTATCTATATGCCGCAAAATACCGGCTTTAACTATACGCCGGAAAAAGCCGACTGCAGACGACGTTAGAAAATGCGACGGCCGCGCGTACGTTCGTGGATCGTCGTAAATCGCTAATTTGCATACCCGATGCGGAAAACGACGCAAACTCCACCCAGCGGGCGCCGAAGTATTGCATCTAAGATCCGAAGGCGTACGAAGCCGTATGCCTGTCGGATCAAACCCAGAAGCCGTCGTATCTTGGTTTGAGGATTCAAACTAAAGATACGACGCGGGAAATTTGAAAGTACGCCGGCGTATCAGTAGATACTAAAAGTATATATAATATTGCGCAAACAAGAGTAGATCTAGGCTGCCAGCATAACAAAAGGATGGTTTGTGAAAAATATGTGAATAAATGTAGCGCCTAATAAATGAAGAAAAGAAACCTTAAAAAAGGATCTCTAAAAAGGAAGAAAGAAAGAAGTATTCCAATGGTGGATATTCTTTCATCCACTCAGAGAATATGTAAAGTGCACAACCATGTGAGGTGAGTCTTTAAACCCTGTATATAGTGGTGAGTAAATAATTAAGCTGAGTGTTTAATGTGAGCACCAGGTTATAATATTTAATCCAGTGATCCGGGACTGAAAGCCTTCCCTGAACAAAGGGAGGGCAATAATATAAATGTCCCAAAAAATTTGCACTAGTGGTAACAATCAAGTGATAAGTGAATGCATCAGCTGTTAGCCGACAAGGATAAAAGTGAATAAAGAAAAAAACTCTTATCCACCAGAGTGATGATGTAATAACATATACAGTCCTAAGCTTACATGACACTCGTGCAACTTATTTGGAAGTTCAGAATATAGCAATTCTTTACCCAAAAAAATTATATATACACTGATCTGGGTTCAAACAATTGTAATGAACAGAGTCTTTGTAAAAACAAGTCCAGTGTAGACAAATCAAAAGTGTCTGTATGGCTGACATACACACAGCAAAGGTCCTTGTGAGTGATGTATAGTGAATGTATATAAAAAAATTCTTCCAATGTGAGATAGAGCAGATATCTTCAACCCGGCAACTTATCAAGAGATATTTTGATAAATAGAATAGGTGGGTACTCTTACCAGAGCAGTTGGACCCTCTACTCACCGTACGGTGGGAGGGTCGTCAAGGCTTGTACAGACCGATTGTCTGAATCCAGAAAGTGGTCACTTCTATATTCAAGGATGACTTGGTTGTTCAGAGATATCATGCCAGACTTCTCACTATCAGCAATGGCTCAAAACACATGCGGAAGAAAAAAATATAGAGGTGCTCCTCATGGTGTAAAACTATTATATTTAATAGTATAAAAATTCCAAAATTCAAATAAAATCATAAAAGAGGCTGACACAGCCACACATGATGAAAAAACAGCACACCAGAAAAATCGATCACACACAAAAATGCAAAAAAACAATATTCCAAAAAAATGATATAGCAGCAAACTCCCACCTTTGGATAGGTAAGGGAGTAATTCAATAGTATGTAAAATGCAGCGGAGGTACGTTTGGAACGGTCACCCTACCGGTTTCGTCACAACAAGGACTTCAACTGGGGTATCTCCCAGTTGAAGTCCTTGTTGTGACGAAACCGGTAGGGTTTCGTCACAACATTGGAATATTGGAATATTCCAATATTGGAATATTGTTTTTTTGCATTTTTGTGTGTGATCGATTTTTCTGGTGTGCTGTTTTTTCATCATGTGTGGCTGTGTCAGCCTCTTTTATGATTTTATTTGAATTTTGGAATTTTTATACTATTAAATATAATAGTTTTACACCATGAGGAGCACCTCTATATTTTTTTCTTCCGCATGTGTTTTGAGCCATTGCTGATAGTGAGAAGTCTGGCATGATATCTCTGAACAACCAAGTCATCCTTGAATATAGAAGTGACCACTTTCTGGATTCAGACAATCGGTCTGTACAAGCCTTGACGACCCTCCCACCATACGGTGAGTAGAGGGTCCAACTGCTCTGGTAAGAGTACCCACCTATTCTATTTATCGAAATATCTCTTGATAAGTTGCCGGGTTGAAGATATCTGCTCTATCTCACATTGGAAGAATTTTTTTATATACATTCACTATACATCACTCACAAGGACCTTTGCTGTGTGTATGTCAGCCATACAGACACTTTTGATTTGTCTACACTGGACTTGTTTTTACAAAGACTCTGTTCATTACAATTGTTTGAACCCAGATCAGTGTATATATAATTTTTTTGGGTAAAGAATTGCTATATTCTGAACTTCCAAATAAGTTGCACGAGTGTCATGTAAGCTTAGGACTGTATATGTTATTACATCATCACTCTGGTGGATAAGAGTTTTTTTCTTTATTCACTTTTATCCTTGTCGGCTAACAGCTGATGCATTCACTTATCACTTGATTGTTACCACTAGTGCAAATTTTTTGGGACATTTATATTATTGCCCTCCCTTTGTTCAGGGAAGGCTTTCAGTCCCGGATCACTGGATTAAATATTATAACCTGGTGCTCACATTAAACACTCAGCTTAATTATTTACTCACCACTATATACAGGGTTTAAAGACTCACCTCACATGGTTGTGCACTTTACATATTCTCTGAGTGGATGAAAGAATATCCACCATTGGAATACTTCTTTCTTTCTTCCTTTTTAGAGATCCTTTTTTAAGGTTTCTTTTCTTCATTTATTAGGCGCTACATTTATTCACGTATCAGTAGATACGCCGGCGTACTTGCTCTGTGAATCTGGCCCATAGCATCTACAAAATAGGGGATAGTTTTATGGCATTTTTATTATTTGTTTATTTTTTAATAGTGATGGCGGCGATCAGCGATTTTTATTATGGCTACGACTTTATGGCGGACACTTTTGACAAATTTTTTGGACCATTGTCATTTTTACAGCGATCAGTGCTATAAAAATGCAATGATTACTGTACAAAATGACACTGGCAGGGAAGGGGTTGACCACTAGGTGGCGCTGAAGGGGTTAAGTGTGTCCTGGGGAGTGATTCTAACTGTTAGGGAGAGGAGCTACCAGTGACACATCACTGATCACTGTTCCCGATCACAGGGAACAGTAGATCCCTGACATGTCACTAAGCAGAACAGGGAAATGGCTTGTTTACAAAGGCAACCCCCTGTTCTGCCTTTGCCAACCGCGATCGCCGGCCGCCCGGGAACATCGAGTTCCCGGGATCTGCGGGCGCACTCACAAGGCTGGGCGTCAAATTTAAACATACGCCCATTTGCCTGCCTGTGCCTTTCCTCCAACGTATATCGGCTTGCGTCGGTCGGCAAGCGGTTAAGAGGTTCTTTTTTAGTGATATCCTTTTATTACCTGTTATTTCTACAGCAAAGGAAATTAAAGGAAATCTTCCCAATGCAACAAAGATATTAAAAAATAAAAAAAAAATTCTAAAAGGGGTTTTAAAGCTGAACTCCAGGCAGGGTATAAAGGACACAAACTATTCAGCTCTACAATCTACAGTTGAACCTCAGATTACGTGCATAATCCGTTCCAGGAGAATGCTCACAATCCAAAGTACTCACATACAGGGGCGTAACTAGATATCACAGGGCCCCATAGCAAAATGTTGTATGGGCCCCCCCCCTGAAAAAAAAATCACGCCCACCAAAATGCCCCACATCCTTTATTTGATATCATTATAACTAAAGAGGACCTGTCATGGCTCTATACATGTATAGGAGTATAAAGAGGACCTGTCATTGCTCTATACTTGTATAGGAGTATAAAGAGGACCTGTCATGGCATTATACGTGTATATAGAAGTATAATGAGGACCTGTCATGGCTCTATACATGTATGTAGGAGTATAAAGAGGACCTGTCATGGCATTATACGTGTATATAGAAGTATAATGAGGACCTGTCATGGCTCTATACATGTATGTAGGAGTATAAAGAGGACCTGTCATGGCTCTATCCTAGTGATTAGGAACAGAGATCTCTCTCCTCCTCCAGTCAGTCCCACCCCCCCCAGTTAGAAACACCTCCCAGGGAACACATTTAATCCCTTCCCTGACAGTGACATTTACACATTAATCAGTGCATTTTAATAGCACAGATCGCTGTATAAATGTGAATGGTCCCAAAAATGTGTCAAAAGTTTCTGACCTGTCCACCGCAATGTCGCAGTCTCACAAAAAAAAAACAGATCACTGCCATTACTAGTAAAAAAAAATAATAATAATAAAAATGCTTGAAGTGCATAATTTCTATTATTACATTGTTATATAAAATAGTTCAACTCACCATATTGCAGAATCAGTAGGAGCCCCGAGCGTGTCACTTGCCAACGTCACCTGCCTTCAGATGCGGATTGTCACTTGCCGCGTCACCAGATGCGGGTTGTCACCTGCCACACATTGCAGATTGTTACTTGCCACGATGTCACACATTGAGGATTGTCACTTGCCACCTGCCACACATTGCAGATTGTTACTTGCCACGATGTCACACATTGAGGATTGTCACTTGCCACCTGCCACACAATGCAGATTGTCACTTGCCACAACGCCACCTGTCACACATTGTCACTTGCCACAACGTCACCTGCCACACGTAGCAGATTGTCACTTGCCACATCACCTGCCACACATTGCGGATTGCCACTTGCTGTGTCCCAGAGTAAAGGCAGGCAGCAGAGAGATAATGTAATCTCTCTGCTGCCCGCACAGTGGGGACAGATCTGCAATGATGCAGATGATGTCATCTCTCTGCTCCCCCGCCCGCTGATTGGCAAGCAAGCCCGCTCACCCGCTGACTGTTCTCCTGTTCTGCCCGCAACGCCCAGGTGAATGGAGCGTGCTGGCAGAACAGGTGGAGCGGGCTGGCTGGCACGTGGGCGTCAATTTGCCTCACAGTGGAGCGCGGAGCGGGCAGAACGGGCTGGCAACAATTTGTCTCACAGTGGAGCGGGCTGGCGGAAATTTGCCCCTCAGTGCAGGCAGGGCCGGTGCTAGGCAATTTGGCGCCCTAGGCAAGACCAGCTATGTGCGTCCCCCCCCAAAGAAAATGTCCCTGCATCCATCATATGTAATGTGCACCAGTAAATTTAAGGGGGTGGGGTGGTATGAAGATTACAGGGGGTGGTAGGAAGATGACAGGGGTGGGTGGTAGGGAGGTGACAGGGAGGATGGAGATGACAGGGGTGGGTGGTAGGGAGGTGACGGGGAGGATGGAGATGACAGGGGTGGGTGGTAGGGAGCTGACAAGTGTGGGTGGTAGGAAGCTGACAAGGGTGGGTGGCAGGAAGAAGACAGGGAGGATGGAGATGACAGGGGTGGGTGGTAGGGAGGTGACGGGGAGGATGGAGATGACAGGGGTGGGTGGTAGGGAGGTGACAGGGAGGATGGAGATGACAGGGGTGGGTGGTAGGGAGGTGACGGGGAAGATGGAGATGACAGGGGTGGGTGGTAGGGAGCTGACAAGTGTGGGTGGTAGGAAGCTCACAAGGGTGGGTGGCAGGAAGAAGACAGGGAGGATGGAGATGACAGGGGTGGGTGGTAGGGAGGTGACGGGGAGGATGGAGATGACAGGGGTGGGTGGTAGGGAGGTGACGGGGAGGATGGAGATGACAGGGGTGGGTGGTAGGGAGCCGACAAGTGTGGGTGGCAGGAAGAAGACAGGGAGGATGGAGATGACAGGGGTGGGTGGTAGGGAGGTGACGGGGAGGATGGAGATGACAGGGGTGGGTGGTAGGGAGGTGACGGGGAGGATGGAGATGACAAGGGTGGGTGGCAGGAAGAAGACAGGGAGGATGGAGATGACAGGGGTGGGTGGTAGGGAGGTGACGGGGAGGATGGAGATGACAGGGGTGGGTGGTAGGGAGGTGACGGGGAGGATGGAGATGACAGGGGTGGGTGGTAGGGAGGTGATGGGGAGGATGGAGATGACAGGGGTGGGTGGTAGGGAGCTGACAAGTGTGGGTGGTAGGAAGCTGACAAGGGTGGGTGGCAGGAAGAAGACAGGGAGGATGGAGATGACAGGGGTGGGTGGTAGGGAGGTGACGGGGAGGATGGAGATGACAGGGGTGGGTGGTAGGGAGGTGACGGGGAGGATGGAGATGACAAGGGTGGGTGGCAGGAAGAAGACAGGGAGGATGGAGATGACAGGGGTGGGTGGTAGGGAGGTGACGGGGAGGATGGAGATGACAGGGGTGGGTGGTAGGGAGGTGACGGGGAGGATGGAGATGACAGGGGTGGGTGGTAGGGAGGTGACGGGGAGGATGGAGATGACAGGGGTGGGTGGTAGGGAGCTGACAAGTGTGGGTGGTAGGAAGCTGACAAGGGTGGGTGGCAGGAAGAAGACAGGGAGGATGGAGATGACAGGGGTGGGTGGTAGGGAGGTGACGGGGAGGATGGAGGTGACAGGGGTGGGTGGTAGGGAGGTGACGGGGAGGATGGAGATGACAAGGGTGGGTGGCAGGAAGAAGACAGGGAGGATGGAGATGACAGGGGTGGGTGGTAGGGAGGTGACGGGGAGGATGGAGATGACAGGGGTGGGTGGTAGGGAGGTGACGGGGAGGATGGAGATGACAGGGGTGGGTGGTAGGGAGGTGACGGGGAGGATGGAGATGACAGGGGTGGGTGGTAGGGAGGTGACGGGGAGGATGGAGATGACAGGGGTGGGTGGTAGGGAGCTGACAAGTGTGGGTGGTAGGAAGCTGACAAGGGTGGGTGGCAGGAAGAAGACAGGGAGGATGGAGATGACAGGGGTGATAACATGTATGACAGCCTCAGAAGTAGGATGGTGGGATCATCGTGCTCCTCGTCACCCCCCTGTTCCTGGCATCCCACTGGGATGCCAGGAGCAGGGGGATGACGAGAAGCATGATGATGACAGCAGACAGTAGGTGGCATCACAGCATTAGGGCTGTGTGTAAGGTCATCACAAGCAGCTGGTAGCAGGGACATTTCGGGCGCCCTTGTTCAGGGAGTGAAATCGTATGCTTGCAAGCCAGACCCCCCCCCATCCCCATCATCATTAAAAAAAAATTGCAAGCCAAGCCAGCCCCCCCACCCCCCTCCCTCCATCATTATCATGAAAAAAACATCAGGTCCCCCTCACTCAGCCTGTGCTGTTACTCACGTCTCACGGCGGTCATCTGTCACGATGCTCCCCCACTGGGTTCTGGCGCGCTGATACATGTCCCGCCCTCCTCCTCTAGACCAGCTTGTGTGACAGACAGCTCACTGGCTCTATCACACGAGCTAGTCTTCTCTAGGAGGAGGGCGGGACATTTATCACAGCGCGGCGCGCTCTTTTCCTCCGCTGCCGCACTCAGCAAAGCCGTACAAAAGAGCCGCACTAGACACTCGGCGGCGGCGGCAGTGAAAAAAAAGAAACCTCATTGCCTTGCCCTGCTCACCGGGCCCCACTCGGCTGCGGGCCCCATAGCGCCCGCGTGGGTTGCTATGGCGGTAGTTCCGCCACTGCTCACATATCAAAGCGAGTTTTCCCATTGAAGTCACTGGCCCAGATTCAAGAAGCAATTGCGCCTGTGTAACCATAAGTTACACGGCGCAATTGCTTACTTGCTCCGGTGTAACGAGTGCTCCTGATTCAGGAACCTCGTTACACCGACTGCAGCCTAAAATCTGCGCGGCATAAGGCTCTTATGCCTCGCAGATTTTAGGCTGCATTCTTGCGTGTGCCGCTAGGGGGCGCTCCCATTGTGATCAGCGTGTAGTATGCAAATTGCATACTACCAACTGATTCACAAACTTGCGCGGGCCCCGCGCAAGCCAGGTACGGAGTTTCCGTACGGCAACTTTAGCGCAAGGCTGCCCTTTCTAATAGCAGGGGCAGCCAATGCTAAAGTATAGCCGCAGCTCCCGCGCCGTGAAATTTGAATTTCACGGCATTTGCGTAAGTGATTCGTGAATGGCGCTGGACGCCATTCACGTTCACTTTGAAGCAAATGATGTCCTTGCGACGTCATTTGCCGCAATGCATGTCGGGAAAGTTTCCTGACGGAGCATGCGCTGTACGCTCGGCGCGGGAGCGCGCCTAATTTAAATGATTCCCGCCCCCGGGGGGATCATTTACATTGCGCGCGCTTACGCCGGGCAATTTTGCCGGCGCGCCCTCGCAATTCACGGAGCTCTGTGAATCGAGGGCAGCGCAAAATATTTGTGTGGGCGCAGGGCAAAATCGTTGCCATGTGCCCGCGCAAATATAGCGCAATTCTACCTGAATCTGGGCCCTTGAAAACTAAAATAATTTGTTCTGCATTGACTTCAATGGGATGCAATACCGAATGCGGCCAGAGGTGGGGGGGGCACCAGAAAGCGCTGAAAACGGCCGAAAAAGCCAGAGGACACTTCGGCTCGTTGCATGAGCCCCCATACTTCAGGCCAAATGAGGTATTGCAGGCCAATGTTCGGCTTCTCTTGGCTCCTGCGCCCCATGTACCCCAGGCCAAATGAGGTACTGCCGGCCCTTTTTTCAGCTTCTGCGCCCCCGTACCTCAGGACAAATTAGGTACTGCAGGCCTATTTAGCTTCAATTCTGCTCGTCTTGCAAGTCAACACTCGCAAACCGAATCAGAATTTTAAAAAAAAAGTTGCTCGCAAATCAAAACGCTCTCAAACCAAGTTACTCTTAAACCGAGGTTCCACTGTACTCATAATTAATTGTGTCTATTAAGTGCAAGCAGTGATTTTAATTCAAATAGTTTTTTATTGGAATTTCAAAGTACAGTATTACAGATACAATAACAAGCGAGAAACATGTCATTAAAGTGGTAACGTACCTACTATGACATTATCCAAGTATTGAGTGCACACTAAAAGGTGCGTCCGGTTTCATACGGTATAACAATAGGAGTATAGGTATTAACAAAAACCAAACCGAGCAGAAGGTCTAGGGGTGAACCTAGTGTGTGTTGTGTCTGTAGCATAACACAAGGGGGAGGGGAGCAGGGGACAGGGAGTGGGAGAGAGCATGCTGAGAAAGGGGGGGGGGTAGGGGGGGGGAGGGGGGGGGGAGAGGGAGGGGTAAGGTGAGCACCAGTAAGGATTTTAGTATAGAGCACAGTTGTATCATTTGGTGTATGTGGTCGTGTACCAAAGGGTCCAAGGGTTCCACAGGGCAAGTAGTTTTGAGTAAGTGGGTTTCCCCCGAGCCGAGACAGTTTCATACGTATGGTGTGTTTGTACTAAGTTAATCACTTCCGTGAGTGTGGGAGTGTCTTTTGTTTTCCATTTCCTGGCAATCAGTAGCTTTGTCGCTAGGAGAATGTGCGTGGTCACCAGTCTATGGTTTGGTGGTAGGTCATTGATAGTTAGGTTAAGGATGGCCAGGTGGGAGGATAAGAGTATGGGGGAATGAAAGATCTCCCGCATGGTTTTCTCTACTGCCCCCCAAAGTTGTTTTATGCGTGGGCAAGTCCAAAAGATATGTAAGAGAGTGCCAGGTAGGGTGCACTCTCTCCAGCACATGTTAGATGTGTGTGTATAGAATTTGGCTATTTTGTGAGGTGTCATGTACCATCTCATGAGTATTTTTTGGGAGAGCTCCCACAGGGAGGTACAGGATGTGTATTTGTAGATCGATTTGATAGCCGCCTGCCACTGTTCATCAGTAAAGTGAGTCTGAACATCAGATTCCCAGTCAGAAAGGGGTTTGGATTTGTGGAAGAGGGTCTTGTCCTGCAGAGTGGAGTACAGTATGGATGTGCCTCTAGGTTTGCTAAGAGTGTTTAAGAAGTAGTTCCAAACATGAATGGGCAAGGAACATTCTAAGGAAGGGTTTGCCGTTAGGCACTTTTGCAGCCTATAGTATGTATAATAGTCTGTGGCTGGAGCATTGTACTGTTGTTGTAGTTGCAGAAAGGAGGTAGTGGACGCAAGGGAGCGAAGGTCAGAGGTGGAGACCACACAGTCTGAAAGCCAGGTCGGGACGGTCAGGTCAGGTGATAGTAATTCCAGTGTCTCTAGGGGGACGGGTACGGGTTTGGTCAGATGTTTCGTCCAGTGGGTGTTGTGGAGGATCCTCCAGGCTTTAACTGAGGCTTGGATGGTAGGTGAGTAGGTGGTCAATGGTGTGTTCTTTGCGGTCATGCTAAACAACCATCTAGATAGGTTAGGTCCCGGTGTCTTGGTGTTTTCTATGTCTCCCCATAGTGTAGAAGGTGATATGGAGAACCAGTCTCTCATCTGGGAGAGGATGGAAGCTAGGTAATAGTCCCTAATGTCTACGTGCCCCATTCCGCCCACTGATCTGTGTTTAATGAGTTTGGAGTGACTACATCAAGGTCTTTTCCCCTGCCATACAAATTGTGTTAAGATGGATTGTATAGATTGGAGATACGAGCGTGAGAGAGGTATAGGTAGCGTGCGGAAAATGTACAGCAGCCTGGGGAGTAACATCATTTTGAAGGCCGCTAGGCGGCCTGCCCATGAGAATTCATGCTTGGAGAGGACAGTAGTTTCCTTGATCAGGATATGCTTAATGTTAGTGTAGTTATGTTTAGAGATATCTTTGAGTGATTTAAAGAGTGTTATTCCCAGGTATGTTATTCCATTTTCGGCCCATGCGTAAGGATAGGTGTTTCTGAGTATGTTACTTGTAATTGCATCTAAACCCAAGTCTAGAATATGAGATTTTTGTTCATTCACCTTATAATAAGAAACATTACTGAATCTCTGTAGCAGCAGTTGTACCGAAGCCAGGGAGGATATTGGGTCTGTCAACATTAATATCACATCATCCGCGAATAAATTAATTTTGTGGTCTTTAGTGCCTAAGCGGAAGCCCGTTATAGCGGCGTGAGCCCTGACATGTTCCGCAAGAGGTTCCATAACTAGGTTGAATATGAGCGGAGACAATGGGCAACCTTGACGGGTGCCGTTGGTTATGGGGAACAGGCGTGATAACATTTCAGAGGTGTATACTTGTGCCGAGGGGGAAGAATACAGCGCCATTATGGCCGACAGTATAGGGCCCTGGAAGCCAAATTTAATAAGGGCGGCTCTCATATAGTCCCAGTGGACTCTATCAAACGCCTTCTCTGCGTCCAAGGATAGGAGCAGAGAAGGCGTTCGTGTGGATCCTGCATCGTGTATGATGTTGAGAATTCTACGGGTAGCATCAAATGTTTGTCTCCCTTTTGTGAACCCAGATTGGTCCTTATGAATGAGTAGGGGCATTAGGTCAATTAACCGGTTGGCTATGAGTTTGGCATAAATCTTGGTGTCTATGTTGAGTAAAGATATAGGGCGAAAATTTTGCGCGTGGGTGGGTTCCTTACCTGGCTTCGGCAGTGTGATAATCAAGGCGGATAACATTTCTGGAGAGAGAGAGGAGGATGAGGCAGCGTCATTGCAAACATTTGAGAGGAAGGGTGCCAGCGTGTGGCCAAAGATTTTATAGTATTCACTGGTGAGTCCGTCAGGGCCCGGGGATTTGTTAGAAGGTAATTTCGAAATGGTTTGTAGAATCTCCTGGGGGGTAAACGGGGCATTTAGTGTTAGGAGTTGGTCGCTAGATAGTCTGGGAAGGTTAATCTCCTCTAGAAACGAGGAAATGTCCTGGGGCGAGGGTTGTGGTACAGATGAGTCATCTTTTAAATTATAGAGAGTGGCATAGTACTGGCGAAAAGCGTCGGCAATGGCCGAGGGGTCTATGACCTTTTGTTTGGAGGTTGGGTGGTAGAGATGTGCAATTTTGGTTTTGGCGTAGTGCCCTTTGATTCTGGCGGCCATGGTCCTACCGGCTTTGTTGCCCGTTGAGTAATGTGTGGCTCCGAAGCGGGTATGGGCCTTCTGATATGAGTCTAAAAGATGGGACCTCAATTCTTGTCTAAGGAGACCTAGTTTGTGTTTGAGAGTATTGTCAGGGTGAGATTGGTTTTGGGCTTCTAGTGACTGGATTTCTGTCGTCAGGGAGTCTAGACGCTGTGATCTCCTCCTCCTCTCCCTAGCTCCTAACTGGATGAGAATCCCTCGTATGAATGCCTTATGGGCATTCCAGAGGACCGAGTTATCGGCAACGGATTTTGCATTCAATGTAAAAAATTCTTCTAGGCTGTTCTTGATGTGGTCTGAGTAAAGTGGTGAGTTCAGGAGTGCTGAATTAGCTCTCCAAACCCTCGTGACTGAGGTCGATGGAGAGTCACTGGTAATCAGGGTGACAGGCGCGTGGTCGGACCACGTGATGGTTCCTATCTCGGATGCAGAGGCAGTGGGCAAGGTCCATTTGTCCACCAAAAAGTAGTCAATGCGTGTGTAGGAGTTATGGCATGGTGAAAAGTAGGAATAGTCTCTTTCGGAAGTGTGGTGGCACCGCCACACATCGTATAGGTCGTGTGACCGTAGGAATGTACCCATCGGCGACGATAATCTGTTGGGTCTGGACGAAGCATCTATTGAGCTATCAGGGACAATGTTAAATTCCCCGCATATGACAAGGCGACCTTGCTTAAAGCGGTCTATTTTCTTCATGAGCTTGGATAAGAAAGGGACTTGCCCTTTGTTAGGTGCGTACACAGTTACGATGGTATATCTTACCCCATTAAGGGAGCAGTCCAGTGCTAAGTATCTGCCATCGGGATCGGTGAGGGTATTGTAAAGGTCTAGAGAGACCGAGGTCTTGAAGGCCATTAGTATGCCATTCTTTTTGTCAGGCCCCGAAGCTTTAAATAGGGTAGGAAAGTCCTTGTTTGTGCATTTGGGCTCAGCTGTGGTCTTAAAGTGTGTCTCTTGTACACAAAGGATATCGCATCCAGAGTCTCTGGCTGTTTTCCATAGCGAGGCCCTTTTGGCCGGATGGTTTAGGCCCTTCGCATTGAGCGATAGGAATTTCGGCATTGTGAAAAGTAGCGCTGTGTGTATATGGTAGAGGTTGTACTCACAGTTCGCTTGGCGTGGAGGTAGGTCCCAGGAGGAGTCTGCAGGCTCGGAGGATCCCGGGGGTGAATGCCTCAGAAGATGCTGTTGCGAGGTAGAAAGGTGCTCTTTCCGGATCAGGATAGGTAGGGAGGAGAAAAGGACAACAGTTATTGCGAGATAGCACAAATGCAATAGGGACAAGCGGGGTGGTGAAGCAGGGGAACAACAGAACACGAACAGGGGTCAGTGGTATACCAGTAGAACCACTGAGCGGTGTATGAGGGTAAAAGTTCGTGGACTAGTGGCAACGAGCAGGCACTGGACCGGAGTGCTAACTGAAATTTTGGTATGGGACAGCACTGAAACATGGTCACTTGATCCCACTGAAGTGGGGATTTGTCATGGGAGGCATTTATTTCTCTGCACCTGGTCTGTGGGACATTGCTTCTCCGTCAGGGATGATCTTCCATTTTCTAAGCAAGTTAATACCCTCCTCTACCGTGTGGATAGCGTGTTTCACTCCATTCTTGGTCACTAATAGTTTGGTCGGGAAACCCCATTGGTAGGGTATCTTGTGGTTGTTGAGCGGCTTGGTGATAGTTTGCAGCTGCCTACGTTGTTGCCTGGTATATTGGGAAATGTCTGCAAAGAGTTGCAGTTTGGAGTACGGTGGCGGCAGTTGATCCAGGCGTCTGTTTTTGGCCAGGAGCATGTCTTTGGCGTGGAAGAAATGTATTTTCATCAACGTGTCACGAGGGACTTCTGCAGGCAGATGGGGGGGTTTTGGTAGGCGATGGATACGATCTATTATAGTCTCCACCGGAGGGAGATCTGGTAGCAAGGTGGAAATCAGTTTAGTGGCATATGTATGAAGATCGGCTGGGACGATCGATTCAGGTATACCGCGAATCTTGACATTATTGCGTCTCGATCTGTCTTCGAGGTCCGCCATTTTAGCCCGCACCCACTGTTGTTCCTCTCTGACATGGTCATGGGCGTCCACTAAGTCATTCACCGTTTCAGTCATGGCGCTCATTTGACCTTCTATGTGCCCCATCCTGCTGCCTAAGTGACCCATTTCTAGTTTAAATGCCGCAAACATAGTGGATATGTCACTGTGTATGGAGCTGTGCAGCGTAATGAGCATGTCCTTAAGCTGCGTGTCTACCGCAGGCTGGTCTGATGTGGGGAAGGCCGCAATAGGGGACGTTGCTGGTGGTAGCATGAGGAGAGTGTCCTGGTCAGGCCTTACCTCATAGGCCTGCGCTCCGGGGTCAAGCCGCATCCGCGTCTTTGCAGGACTGTTGGAGGTGGATGGAGGTCCGGGTGTAGAGGAGGAATCCTGGGGAGTCGTGTGAGGCCGATCGAGAATCTCATCCTCGTCAGGCAGGTCAGTGTAGGCCCGTTCGCCGCGCGGTGAGCGGTCGCGGGCGCCATCTTGGATTCGTCCCCCTGATGCTGAGGAGAAAAAGTCGGTCAGTTTCCGAGGGGCCGGTACTCTTTTCGTTTCCGGGATGTTCCGGTCTGGGTCCCCGCTGCGTGGGGGTCCTGGTGGTGCATTTTGGTGCGTGTAACAGCGCTGTATGCTGGTCGGTTCTCCGTTCAGTGCAGGAGCTGTAGAGTCAGCCGTCCATTCAGCTCGCCGGCTAGCCATGCCCCCCTGCAAGCAGTGATTTTGACCTGCTATCAGTCTATCTGTCACAGTCTGGAGTAAGGCTCAGAGGCCAGTGGCTATAGCAGCAGAGCAGGTATTCACTCAGGTCACCCCGGGGTCTAAGCACTAATCGGTATTCACCAGAGCTCCTGATGGTGGAGAAGGGCTTTTCATGCGTGTTATTGCCAGGTCGCGGTCCTCAGGATAGCCCCACCAGGAGGTGAGCAAGCCGCGGTCCGGAAGCAGATATAACAAGTAGGAATCAAGCAGAAGCGTAGTCGGGGAATGAGCCAAAAGTTGGTAACAAATAGTTGCAGGTTGGGATTCAGCAGAAGCGTAGTCGGGGGACGGGCCAAATGTCGGTAGCGAATAGTAGGAAAGATACGGTCGGCAGCAGGAGACAGGAGCAAGATATTGGCTGGTGATGGCACAATATTCTGGCAACCAGGAAGTGCAGGGACATGGCTTAAATCAGGAAGTTCATGGGAGGAGCAAAGGGTTCAAGGTTCAAGGCAAAAAAGATTCAAGACAAGAAGATCATTCAAGGAATTGTCTAAGGGGCTGTCCAGCATTCCAGGTGGCTTAGCAAGCAGAGTCACCACCAGGCACACCATATTCCCAGGTTCAAGCCCAGGTCCTAACACTATCACAGTTCCTGTAGAGCAGAGCTCAGATTCAGCGAGGAGAAGCGCCACAAGAAGCTTAGCAGGCGGGGGGCAAAGTAACAGAGAGAAAAGCTAATCGCTGTGCTGCTTCTTCTTTCACTGTACAGTCACAGTCTGGGGAGGTGGGTCCAGGAAACTGGGGCTCAAAGGAAGTGGGTTGAATGATGCTGGCCATCAGACTAAACATCTATTGCCAGAAAAAAAAAATTGGTTATGGGGATTGACGGTGAATATTGCAACAAAGGTAATTCTTCTACTTTGTTAGAACTTTGAGTTTCAATCAGCTATATACATTCCAGGCGGATCGGCATGCTGTTTTTCAAAGTAGTCTCTCTGCAGAGTTCTGCACGCACAATCCTCCTCTTTCTGAGGGGTGTTCCTGAACGTCCACTCAGAAGAAGAGAGCGCCCACCCGGCCGTATATATGCAGTGGCCGGGTGGCATGTAGTTAAAATGGCCAAAAACGAAAAACGCCTATAAACGAAACGTTGCTAAACGCAAGTTACTGCGTTTAGAAGCGTTTGGCGTCTGAAACGTCGGAAACTTTGGCGTCTTTTTTTTTTGCCTTAAAAAAAAGGCCTAGAAACGCAACTGCCTAAAAACTACAGTAAACGAACCTGTGTACATGTACACAAGATAACATTGAATGAGTTCAGGGGCAGTTGAAAAAAGTGACTCTGAACGTCCGTTTAGCAGCAGCAGTGTACATGGGGCCTTAGACTTTGCACGTCTAGAATGTACAGTGGAACCTCAAAAAGAGATTTTCCAAGCATTTCATAATTTCATAATGGCTCCGAACAGCGCCAATCTGTACCGTTCAGCTCTGCCCCCCCCCCCCACTTCAGGCCAAACGCAGTACTGCACACTGCTTTGGCTTGAATCCTGCTCATTTTGCGAGAAAACACTCACAAACCGAGTCAGGATTTTTTTTAAATACAGCGCTCGTATTGCGAAACGCTCGTTAACCGCGTTACTCGCAATCCGAGGTTCCACTGTATTTAGCAAATATAAAATACAAAGTTCAATAGGGCTTTACATTTAATTGCTGTTTTTTGTTTAACAGAAGCCAATGTTTAATTGTGTATGCTTTTTTTTTTTTTTTTTAGGCAACATTAACAGATGAGAAAGGCAACCCGTTGCCTTTTGCAAGAATTAAAGTGCAGATTGATGGAGCAGATGTCAAATGTCTAACAACTGACGCTGATGGAAGAGCTGAGACTGAGATAGACACATCTTCCTACAACAATCCCAACATCACCCTTTCTGTACGTACATCATACACAGAAAAGGGATAAATACACACAGGCACTTTTTAAACATTTTTGGTTGTGAACATTGGGGTAGATTCAGGTAGGGGCGCGCACTGCTACGGCGGCGCAGCGTACCGTTTTTACGCTACGCCTCCGTAAATTACTTGAGCTACGCTTCATTCACAAAGCATTTGCTCCGTAATTTGCGGCGGCGTTTCGTAAAAGGGGCCGGCGTAAGCGCACGTAATTTAAATGTTCCCGTAGGGGGCGTGGATCATTTAAATTAGGCGCGTTCTCGCGCCGAACGTACTGCGCATGCTCCGTCTGGAAAATTTCCCGACGTGCATTGCGGTAAATGACGTCGCAAGGACGTCATTTGCTTCGACGTGAACGTAAATGGCGTCCAGCGCCATTCACGATCCACTTACGCAAACGACGTAAATTTCGAAAATCACGACACGGGAACGACGTCTATACTTACCATTGGCTGCGCCTCCTAATAGCAGGAGCAGCCTTACGACGAAAGCGACGAACGCAAACAACGTAAAACATGACCGCCGGGCGCGCGTACGTTTGTGAATCGGCGTGAGTATGCAATTTGCATACTCTACGCTGACAACTACGGGAACGCCACCTAGCGGCCAGCGTCAGAATGCAGCCTAAGATACGACGGCATAAGAGCCTTATGCCAGTCGTCTCTTAGGCTACAGTCGGCGTATCGAGCTTTCTGAATACAGAAAGTTGATACGCCGGCGCTACTTAGCAATTACGCTGTGGATACACAGGCGTAATTGCTTGCTGAATCTACCCCATTAGTCTGAATTTATCATGCCAAGTATGTCCAGCTTTTTTGAAAAAAAAACCTCTATTAAAAAGTAAACTAAGGCTTTAACCACTTGCCTACCGGGCACTTTCACCCCCTTCCTGCCCAGGCCAATTTTCAGCTTTCAGTGCTGTTACACTTTGAATGACAATTGCGCGGTCATGCTACACTGTACCCATATGACATTTTTTTTCCCCACACAAATAGAGCTTTCTTCTGATGGAATTTAATCACCACTGTTTTTTTTTTGCTCTATATAAATGAAAAAATACCAAAAATTGGGGGGTGGGGGGGAAGCAAAACAAGGGTTTTGATAGGTTGTTATACAATTTTGCAAACAGGTAATTTTTCTCCTTCACTGAAGGGCACTGATGATGCTTCTCTGATGGGCACTGATGAGGCTGCTCTGATGGGTACTGATGAGGCGGCACTGGTGGGCACTAATGAGGCTGCACTGGTGGGCACTAATGAGGCTGCACTGGTGGGCACTAATGAGGCTGCACTGGTGGGCACTAATGAGGCTGCACTGGTGGGCACTAATGAGGCTGCACTGGTGGGCACTAATGAGGCTGCTCTGATGGGCACTGATGAGGCAGCACTGGTGGGCACTAATGAGGCTGCACTAATGGGCACTGATGAGGCTGCTCTAATGGGCACCAAGTTGTCTGCCATCCACTGTTCATGGGGTTGCCAGACTTTTTATGTCTACCTTTGTACAAAGTCTCACGCACCTTGGCCCAGATTCACAGAGAGCACGGCGCACATTACGCCGCCGTAGAGTAACCCATGTACGCTACGCCAACGCAGCACAGAGAGGCAAGCATGGAATTCAGAAAGCCAGTGCTCCCAACGCTGCGCCAGCGTAGCGTGGTTATCAAAGGCGCAGGCCGGCGTAGATGTAAGTGGGCGTGACCCATGCAAATGAGGCGTGACCCCATGCAAATGATGGGCCGAGCGCCAGACAAGTACTTATAATGAACTGCGAATGCGCCGTAACGTGGACGCATCCCCCTGCGCCTGCTCACAACCACGTTGGAACAACTGCATAAGATACACTGGATCACTGCGTAAGCCGTGAACGTAACCTACGCTCAGCCAGACACATGTCCAATGTAAAATGCGCCGGCTTGTGTTCCTTGGTGCAGACCTTTGCATGTCTGCTGCTGGGTTGCACCTCCTTTATGGGGCATAACTTTACGCCGGACGTACAACTTACGCGCACCTCACGCAGGTTCGTGAATTGCCGTATGTCCCTCATTTGCATGTTTGAATAGCCAATCAATGGGAGCGGCACCATGCTCCCAGCCTAAATGTGTGCCCACTCTATGCCAGCGTAAGCAAGTTACGTCGGCAGGGTGAAGCCTATTTTTAGGCGCATCTCTGTTTGTGGGTCTTGCGCACAGATACGATGGCGCACATTTGCACTTACGTCGGCGTAACTTGATATACGTTGGCGTAAGTGCTTTGTGAATCTGGGCCCTTGTGTTTTATATAAAACACTCCTATTGGCCTCCCACTGATTAGTTAAAGGACTTCTTTTCACCAACTTGAGGCCAACTGGTACTGCCAACTGATACTGTGCAATTTCTCTTCCATCAACAGGATCAAAGTGAAATTTCTGTTTTAAATGAGCTAAATTCATTCCAGGTGCATCAAAACAAAGGAGAGTTTTTTTTGTTTGTTTTTTAAGCTACAGCCTGAGTAGAAAAGCCTGTCTCCTGCCAGCAGCTACAGAGTAGGACCTTTGCTCTCTGTGGGGAAACTGATCTTTCTTCAAAAAGGTCCGATACGCCCTGTGCTGGGTCAGAGCTGGAGCTTTCCAGTCATCAGAGTGCATAGCTACATAGTCAGGTTGAAAAAAGACACAAGTCCATCCAGTTCAACTATAAAAAAATAAAAAAATAATAATATCATACAATCCCATATACCCAATTGTGATCGGAGCCTGAATACTGGATAGTAATCAACGCCTTACCCCAACCCTAGCGACCTGAGGTGTGCCGTGGTCGCCCGTGAGGGTACGCCTAAAAGAGGGCATACCCTATGAAGAAGTAATTTAAAAAAGGGGGACTGGGTGGGTGGGCACCCGGAAGCAGCGCCGACGTGCATTGGGAGAAGAGGGCGAGCATATGAAGCCCCACGCTCCTCCCACAAACCCAGGCAAGCCAATGGCTAGCCTTAATACTTGTGATCGGAGCCTGAATACTGGATAGTAATCAACGCCTTACCCCAACCCTAGCGACCTGAGGTGTGCCGTGGTCGCCCGTGAGGGTATGCCTAAAAGAGGGCAAAAGGACACCAATTTAGGTACAGTAATAGTTTAATGGCAACTTGAAACAGATACATGCTTAAACCAATAACACCTCAAAAGCCTGCCTAACCTCTGCGTGGGGATCTGGAATGTAACGCTGGAAGCACGAGGACCGCCAGCGGCCCATGTACTTGATGACATGAGCCGGGACCCCCTGTCTGGAAGCTGCAGAAGCAGCACCGATTCTAAAGGAATGTCCCGAGAACCTATTCGGGTTAAACCCCAACCTCCCAACCAGAATCCTTATATGGGAAATGAACTGGGATGAGGAGAGGGCCAAGGTAGGAAAGGGAAGCAAGGGGCTCTCAGGCGGAGCTGCGGCCAATAAACCCACAAGCCGGTCCAAGACCTTCACCGGACACCAGGCCATGTTGGAGCTATAAAACTTTACCACGAACCCCTGCCCCACCTGCCTAGTCTTGTTATTGGGCAGCTGCAAAGAAAAATGATCCGGCCACCTGATGAGATCCCCTTTGCGGAGCGCCGGGGAGTCGGGTCCTGCTCTGGCAACCTCCCCAGGCCTGAGGAATCCGAAGAAGCAGAGGAACACTGCTGCCTCCAAGACCAAACTGGGACCCACCCCGAAAGGTGACAGGGCCAGTAAATCCGCCAACCCCCGCACCATGGACCCTGAGATGGGCAGACGTGTCACCACCGGTCTTCCCTGCGCCTTCTGGATACCCCTGAGCATTGCCCTGACGGGATAAGCCGCAAAAATGGACGGCGATGCAGGTTGAGCCAGGGAAAAATAATGCTGGATACCTGCTAAGTACACCTTGATGGTACTATGCGACAGACCTAGACCATCATGACAAAAAGCCATGAAGGCCAACATGTAACTGATATCATGACCTCTGGCGCAAGGATGAAGGGACGTAAATTTGCAAAAACACCTCCAAGCCGTCTCATAGGCCCTGCGTGTGTTACTGGCCAAAGACCCATGG
This sequence comes from Rana temporaria, assembly GCF_905171775.1. Classification (NCBI taxonomy): domain Eukaryota; kingdom Metazoa; phylum Chordata; class Amphibia; order Anura; family Ranidae; genus Rana; species Rana temporaria. The sequence continues at coordinate 12,927,686 of NC_053496.1, forward strand.
ATAAGTTCCGCTGCCCGACACCCGAAGGTTCTCAGTCCAACCTCCGCTGGGCAAATGGCGGCACCGGCAAGCCCCTCCGATCCGCCTCCGGATGCTGCCGAAAGAAACGAGGGAAATCAGACCTGGACAATGCATCTGCCGCCCCATTGTCCACCCCGCTGATAAACTCCCCCCGAAAGTCAAAATTAAATCTGAGCCCCAACCAGGTCAGCCTGCGCATAAACGCCATGATAGCAAGGGAACCTGACCTCCCCTTGTTAATGATAGCCGCGGTGGCAATATTGTCGGTAAAAAACACGACCGTATGGCCAGACCACGAGGGCCCCCAGGTATATGCTGCGGCCACAATGGGGATAATTTCGAATAAAGCGGACGTTCGGGAAAATCCCGGAATCCCCGCCACTTCCGGAGGCCAGGGCCCAGCGAGCCACTGCCGCCCGTAAATGGCCGCAAAACCCACTGATGCAGCGGCATCAGAAAACACCCTGGGGGAGGCTGGGGTGGGGAGTCGGATGAACAAGGACACCCCATTCCAGTCCCTCAAGAACAAATCCCACATGAGCAGGTCTGCCCTAGCATCGGCCTCCAACCGCACTCTCGAGTCGGCCTCCTGAAAGAGCGGCAGGAGAGCCAACAGGCGAGACACAAACGACCTACCCTGTGGGATAATACGCATGGCGAAATTCAGCATGCCTAAGAGAGACTGCAATTCCCTCTTAGAACATACTGGAGATCTCACAAAGCCATGGATGACCCCACGAATCCTGACCAGCTTGTCCTGTGGCAAGCTAGCAACCATTCGTACCGTATCTAACGTGATCCCAAGGAAGGTGACTGTGGTAGCTGGACCCTCCATTTTGTGGGCAGCCAAGGGGACATTCAGATCCCTGAACAGATCGGTAAGTGTGGCAAGATCCCTGGGCGCCTGAGCCGGGCTCTCCAGTACCAGGAAGTCATCCAAATAGTGCAAAACCTTACCACACCCCAACCGCTCAGCCAACACCCAGTTGAGTGCTGAGGCAAATGTGTCAAACAGCCACGGGCTACTTTTGGATCCAAATGTCAGCTTGGTTGCAAAGAAAAACTGCCCCCGCCACTTCATGCCGTACCACTGCCACAAAGACGGCATGATAGGGAGGAGCTTGAAGGCATCGGACACATCCGCCTTGGACAACCAAGCTCCCACACCCAACTGTAATATGTGCTGGATGGCAGAGTCCACGGAAGCGTATTTCAATGCAAATTCCCCCGAAGGGATGAGGGAGTTCAAACTGGGTATGGGTGATGAATGAGGAGCAGACAGATCGTACACCAAACGATATTTATTCGAAAATTTCCCCTTCACCACCCCAACAGGACTCACCCTCCACATGGCAAATGGTGGGAACAAAAACGGCCCAATGATGAAACCCTTGGCCAACTCCACCCCTAGCAACTCATCCACCAATTCAGGGTTAGTGGTAGCAGATAACAAATTACCGCACTCATGCGACTGCGACGGAAGAGAAATGAGGCCAGTATGAAAGCCCTCCTCAAACCCTTCCACCAAAAATCGCCTGAGCGCTTGCGAAGGGTGATGCGCCAACCAAAAATCCAGCCGTGGAATGTTCACTACACCTAGTCAGGAAGCCCCTGTGGGCTTGATCGGGCAAGCAGTTTTGGGGTGTGCCCTAAAACAAATTGCACAGACGTGCAACAATCTGCACTGATTATAGTTGCATGTCGTGTAGTTGTAATTATTACACAGTTGCGACTTCCCTAGGACATGGATAGGCCTGCCAAGCTTGTCAACTAAGCCCGACGGGCCTGAAGAAGAGCTGCCTGACCCAGGCCTGCTGGCCCCAACTGCCCCCAGATGCTCAATATTAGGACACCAGTTAGCCGTGTGGGCCGCAGACTGGCAGGTGGCACATGTTGGAGACTTTTGGCTGGCAAAATGCCTGCAGAACAGCTCAGTATCGATCACGCTCCAACATGACACCACCTGGAACTGAGCCCACATGGCCGCGACTTTGGCCGAGAAGGATCTGTGATAGTCGTAAAACGAGCTACCGCCATACTTGTGGGCCAAATCTATGATCTTATGTAAATAGAGGTCCAACTCCTCCCTCCTGGCAGGACTAACCCCACAAATGATGTCCCTAAAAATCCCGAAGGCCAGGACGAACTCGGCGATGCTAAGTTTGCGGTTCAACCTGGGATCGCGGGTCCTGAGGACCACCGAGACCTCCCCGCATGCATACGCCTTATTCTCCACTACATCTTGTGACGCAATGAGGAGCGAGGCCAAGTTAACGTCCTTGCCTTCTAGAATATCCTTCTTCAGGTTGGCTGGGATAAAATGGGCAGGGGAGATGGATGGTACCGTACCGAAACTAGCGGGAACCGCCAGAGGAGACGGCCTCTCTGTGACCGCAGCAGGGACAGCCGACGGCCCTGGAATCGAGACAGCTGATGGCCCCGAAATCGGGACAGCCAACGGCCCTGGAATCGGGGCAGCCGACGGCCCTGGAATCGGGACAGCTGCCGGGACTACCACACCGGCTGGCCGAGCCTCCAAAACATCCATCCTATCCTGCAACAGCTGAACGGAGGTTGAAAGAGTGTTCAGCACCGTATGGATTTGTGTCAAAGCGGTGAGCAGGGATGCTTGATCGGTACTGGTAGATGGCTGCGGTATGGACTGCGTGGGAAAAAGGAGTCTGAATAACTCTGCCTTTCTGGCTGAGGCCGCGAAAGGAATGCCCCTGGAACGGAGCTCGGCCATGAGCCTGGGAACAGTCCAGCTTCTCAATGATGGTGAGCTGCCGTGCTCAGAGCCCCTAGACGGTGTGGCCGGGATGAATGCAAGATCCTCACTCTCTGACACGTGGGACATGTTCACAACCTATAAAAAACAACCAACAAGTCAACTACGCCACCCGACAACCCCGCAACTACCTAATGTGTGGTGCAATTTATCGAAGACATGCGCATGACAAACTAATGACCATGACCCCCTGCGTGCATGTAGCGCGAGCCCGAGCACCTGTGGCGCTGCACAGGTAATTAAAAACGCACACTCAGGGCTTAGAACCTACAGACCGTGGTAGGCAGAAATAGGCGTGTAAGTGTGATGCAACGTATGACGTATGAACGTACAGGCGAGTTGATTGCAAACAATCAATTAAAAACGAAAACTCAGCCCGTACTGATCCGAAGACGTGACGGATCTGAATATGTAACCTAACTAAATCCCCTCAAAAGGAAAACAGACACACCTCGCTGGCGCAGACACAGCTGAATCCACCTGCGAAAATATATCACGAATAATTAACAAAATGATAACCACCGTACCGCCATCACCCCCCACCCAGAGTGAACGTGCTCTGCGGTGGAAAGTGACCCTGGGCAGAATGCACCCAGTAACCTGAGCCTGCCATGTGCGAGGCCATGGCCCAGAGCTGCCGTGCGGCCGCGGAGCCTGTAGCCGATGCGCCAGATACAGGTATGCTTGAGACCTAACCCAGCACACCCCATGTTGCGCCAGAGTGAAGCTGCGTAAAGAACTATGCCCTGTGCCCCCCAGAAGCCAGAGGAGTGGCACCGCGCTGCCGTGACCCAACGTGAAAACCCTCCCCCTAACACTCCCAGCGTGACTAAGCGGTGAGTATGCGTGGCTCAGAGGGGACCGACTGATGGTGCACCGTGGGACTACAGGTCCCAGCAAGATCCATGATGCTTGCGGGTAAAACCTCTCACCACCGCCGCCCCCCCAGTGATACCCTGAAGCAGAGGCCCAGACTAGCTACCCGTGCCCCACCCCCCCACCTAACCGCAGTACTTACCTTGATACACCTGCAGTGATACTGCCACCTGCAGGAAAAAACAGACACCCTGCACAAGGGATGGAAGAAAGCAAATCATACCCAGCTCACGACAAACCAGCCCCCCCATACCCCCCCCATCCACCAAGACTATTCTGACAAGCATGAAACATAGCAGCATCTATGCAAAGCATACCAACAAAAGAAATGGCCAGAAATCCAACAATACGTTCCCCAACACCAGCTCCCCCCCCCGGTCCGTATGATGACCAGCCCCCCCGGTCCGTGTGATGACCAGCCCCCCCCTGGTCCGTGAGATGACCAGCCCCCCCCTCCTCTTAGTTGGAGGACGACCAGGCCCCCCCCAGTCCGTATGACGACCAGCCCACCCCCCGATCCACGTGATGATCCGCCCCCCCCCCCGGTCCGTGAGATGACCAGCCCCCCCAAACCTACCTGACCCTACCAGGGCGAAGCAAGGGCGCGCGCACAGAGGTTAGAATGCCACCCGAACGAAGAAGGGAGCCAGGCCACACCCCCGACACGGGTGAACGCCGCCAGCCGACGGATTAGCCGCCCACGATGTGCGGCGATATCGATCGATCGGACGGACGGACGGACGGACGGAGGAGGAGGAGGAGGAGGATCCCGGAACCGGAAGTGATGCGTCCTGACCCGGAAGCAGCGCCGACGTGCATTGGGAGAAGAGGGCGAGCATATGAAGCCCCACGCTCCTCCCACAAACCCAGGCAAGCCAATGGCTAGCCTTAATACTTATATACCCACAGTTGATCCAGAGGAAGGCAAAAAAAAAACAGCAAAGCATGATCTTTACTCATGTGTAGGGTGCTGATGCCAACCAGTTATGACAAACCCTTGCCCTCAACAGAACTTTGTCAGCCGTCAATGCTTTCTCTGTCCAGAACCAGCACTATCCAAGACTCTTTAGCTCACTCAGTCTTGGAGTACATCAGGAATAGCCTTTTTATTTGAGATCTCACACAAATATATACACAAGGGGGTAGATTCAGAGAGCAATTACGCCGGCGTATCTATAGATACGCCGCGTAATTGCCAAGTTGTGCCGGCGTATCTACTTTCTGTATTCAGAAAGCTAGATACGCCGACTTTAGCCTAAGATACAACTGGCATAAGTCTCTTACGCCGTCGTATCTTAGGGTGCATTCTGCCGCTGGCCGCTAGGTGGCGCTCCCGTAGTTTTCAGCATAGAGTATGCTAATTGCCTACTTACGCCGATTCACAAATGTCCGCACGCCCGGCGTTCGTTTTTTACGTCGTTTGCGTTAAGGCTTTTCCGGTGTAACGTTGTTCCTGCTATTAGGAGGCGCAGTCAATGTTAAGTATGGACGTCGTTCCCGCTTCGAAATTTGAATTTTTTACGTTGTTTCCGTAAATCGTTCGCGAATAGAGCTGGACGTAAATTACGTTCACGTCGAAACCAATACGTCGTTGCGCCGTACTTGGAAGCAATGCTCACTGGGATATGTACACGGACGGCGCATGCGCCGTTCGTAAATCACGTCAATCACGTCAGGTCATCACATATTAACATAAAACACGGCCCCCTTCCCCATTTGAATTACGCGCGCTTACGCCGGCCCCATTTACGCTATGCCGACGCGACTTACGGAGCAAGTGCTTTGTGAATACAGCACTTGCTCCTGAAAGTTGCGGAGGCGTAGCGTAAATACACTACGCTGTGCCGCCGTAACTTTAGGCGGAGATACCTGAATCTACCCCAAGGATGACAATACAAACTGTAACCAGAAACCAAATTAACATGAGCTAATTACCAATCCTTTAGACAGCCTAGGTGACTCAGAGGCATGACCTTTAGGACAGACTTGCCGTCTTTTAGCTCAAAAGACACAATCAACATAATCATAAATAGAAACACAGAAAACCTTCACACAATAGCAGAGTTAATTAACACAACCAACAATGGGTGAAATACTCTTATGCCACGTACACACGATCGGTTCGTCTGATGAAAACGGTCTGATGGACCGTTTTCATCAGACCAACTGATCGTGCGTGGGCCCCATTGTTTTTTTTTGACAACTTCATTTTTTTCAGCACGTCGTTGTGTTTTACGTCACTGCGTTCTGATACGATCGGTTTTTTAACTGATGGTGTGTAGGCAAGACTGATGAAAGTCAGCTTCATCGGATATCTGATGAAAAAAATCCATCAGACCGTTTTCATCGGATGAACCGATCGTGTGTACAGGGCATTAGAGTCCACACTAGCCTTATTTACAATAAACACAATATAGCAGACAACAGACAGACAGATGGCTAGAGTTGATGACATCAGCATCTTCTATGAGCCCCAACATTATGAATCAGGCACTATTTATTATAATATGGCATATACAGGGTTCCCAGAGGTTTGTGTTTTGGGGGGACATGAACTTGAATCCAAAGTAACATTACTTCAAGGCATACACCTCGCAAAGAGTATTGTTCCCCTTAAAATCCAGGGCCCATAATCAGAAGGCAAGAGGCTAGCATTCAGTCCTTTCCAAAAGCCTCTGTCCCGGCTCGGTCTGTCACACTCAGTATGAAGCCTGTTTGACCTCAGATATGTGACCGCTGCTTCCTCACAAAAGAGCAAAGGTCCTTCCCTACAGTAAGCTGGCAGGAGGCAGGCTTTTTACTCAGTTTGTGGCTGATTTAGATAGATAACAAGCTCTATGGCCCTGTACACACGGGCAAGAATCTCGTCAGGAAAAAAACGTTGTTTTCGCTGACAAGATTCTTGGCAAGAAACTCTTCCCGCTCGAGTGTACAGACTCCCGTTTCAAAAGAACCACGGTTCTTTCGAAAGGAAAGAACGCAGTGACGTCATCGCGTACGACGAGCATGCGCTCGTCACATTCGATGCCGTCGCCGCCATCTTGCTTCACTCTACCTATGGCGTGGAAGCTACCGCGCATGCGTCAAAGTCATTTAGAGCATGCGCGGGTTTCCACGGCGACAGGTAAGTACACACACTGTCGGGTTTCTCGTCTGAAAACAGGCCGACAAGAATCTCGACGAGAAAAAAGAGAGCAGGTTCTCTTTTTTTCTCGTCGAGATTCTGGCCAGATTTCCTGATGAGAAACCTGAATGCCTCGTACACACGAACAGTAATCTCGTCACTAAGCAGTTTTCTTGCTGTTTTTTGCCGAGAAAACCGGTCGTGTGTACGAGGCTTAGGACATTGAACACCTTTTGTGTTGATACATGTGACAGACTCACCCGGGACAGAGGCTTTTGGAGGGAACTAAATGCTAGCCTCTTGCCTTGCGATCATGGGCCCTGGCATTTGGGGGAACGGTACTCTTTGTGAGCTGTATGCCTGGGGACCCTGTCTATGCCATATTAGAGTGACTGATTCATACTTTTGGGACATACAGTGTAAGGAGATGCTAATGCCGTCATCTCCAGCCATCTGTCTGTTCTCTGTGCTAATTGACCCTGCTATTGTGTGAAGATGTCCTGTGTTTACACTTATGATAATGTGTATTGTATAGCAGGTGAGCAAGGAGACGTGACGTCTACCCTGAAATGTCATATCTATGAGCCACCTAGTCTGGGTAAATGATTAGTTAATTAGCTCATGTTAATTTATGTTCTGGTTACCTCCTCTTTAACTGTAAATAAGGTTGTATTCTTGGTTCTAATAAACACTTTGGCCCGGATTCACAGACAGCAGGCGCACATTACGCCGCCGCAGCGCATCCTCCTGTACGCTACGCCGACGCAGCGCAGAGAGGCAAGCATGGAATTCGGGAAGCCAGTGCTCCCCACGCTGCGTCGGCGTGGCGTAGGTTTAGAAGGCGCAGGCCCGTGTAGGTGGAAGTGGGCTTGACCCATGCAAACCCATGCAAATGAGGCGTGACCCCATGCAAATGATGGTCTGAGCGCCAGACAAGTACGTTTAACGAACTGCGCATGCATCATGCCGTGGACGCATCCCCCTGCGCATGCTCACAACCACGTCGGAAAACAGCTGCCTAAGATACGCCGGATCACTGCCTACGCCATGAACGTATCCTACACGCCCAGCTAGACTCACGTCCAACGTAAACTACGTAAAATACGCCGGCTTGTATTCCTTGGTGCAGACCTTTGCTTGTCTGCTGCTGGGTTACACCTCCTTTATGGGGCTTAACTTTACGCCGGACATACAACTTACACGCACCAGTCGTAGCCTGCGTCAGGCGCACTTACGTTCCTGAATCGCCGTATTTCCCTCATTTGCATATTTGAATGGCTGATCAATGGGAACGCCACCATGCGTCCAGCCTAAATATGCGCCCACTCTACACCGGCGTAGGCAAGTTACGTCGGCTGGATGAAGCCTATTTTTAGGCGTATCTTAGTTTGTGGGTCCGGTGCACAGATACGGCATTGCATAATTTGCACTTACGCGGCGTATCATGAGATACGTCGGCGCAAGTGCTTTGTGAATCCGGGCCTCCATGTTCAGCAGACAAACAAGTCTCGTCTCATTGTGTGCTTGAGAGCAGCTGGAATATCTGATATCTATATCCAGACTGATAGGAAGCGGTATATGACGGAAGCACTCAAGCGCAGTGTGGGACGTTCCCGTTGCAATACACCTGGAATGTATTCAGTTAATTTAAAACGGAAAGCTTTGTTGGGCTTTCATTTACCTTGATCACGATGACATGTTGTCTTTTTTTAAGTGTTACTATGTTATAGTTTTCCTTTAAATAATTTGATGTCTTTCTTTTACTTTTTACTTCCACAGGTCTCTTATGAAGATGACGACCTCTGCTATGGCAGGAATGAATATGACAATTACTACATCAATTACCCCAATGATAAGATGGTGCTCTTTCGTTCTTACTCAAAGTCACGGAGCCATATACGTATAAGACCTCTACAGGGTCAGTTGTCCTGCGATAAGAGTTACAGCATGAACGTGGATTATTCATTCACAGAAGAAGGAGTTGGGAAAGGTGCAACTACCATCAACATCCTATACATTGTGAGTTTTACGCGCAAAATAAGTCACTTGAAAACAATCATGTATATCCACTTAACGCCCGCCCACTGTATATATACGTCCTGTTTTTAAAGATGGATATCTCGGTAACGGCAGCAGCTGCTGCCACAACCGAGGTATCCATCTTTTCAGTGGGCGGGCCTGTAAACGATAACGGCAGTCTCCGCGGCGGATTCGCCGCGAGATCGCGTTATCGGTGGCGGGTGAGGGCCCCCCCTCCCGCCGCTCTCCCGCGCCCTCCGCCGCTTACCGGAGCTGTCGGTAGCGGCGGAGGAGATCGGGTGCTGCTGCCCGATGTGTGAGGACTTGAGTGAGGGCAAGATGGCCCCCACCCGTCCTCATAACTTTGCTGGGCGGAAGTGACGTCAAAACGTCAGTCCCGCCCAGCGTCTTAAAGGGACAATTTTTTTGTTGTCATTTTTTTAAATGACAAATTTTCCTTTTTTCTTTTTCTTGCATTTAAGTCTAAATATGAGATCGGAGGTCTTTTTGACCCCAGATCTCATATTTAAGAGGACCTGTCATGTTTTTTTCTATTACAAGGGATGTTTACATTCCTTGTAATAGGAATAAAAGTGATAATTTTTTTAAAAAAAATAATAAAATCAATAAAAATAAATAAGAAAACAAACACATTTTTTTTTAAAGTGCCCCGTCCCGACGAGCTCGCGCGTAGAAGCGAACGCATACGCGAGTAGCGCCCACATATGAAAACGGTGTTCAAACCACACAAGTGAGGTATCGCCGCGATCGTTAGAGCGAGAGCAATAATTATAGCCCTAGAGCTACTCTGTAGCTCAAAAAATGCAACCTATAGAATTTTTTAAACGTCGCCTATCGAGATTTTTAAGGGTAAAAGTTTGACGCCATGCCACGAGCGGGCGCAATTTTAAAGCGTGACATGTTGGGTATAATTTTACTCGGCGTAACATTATCTTTCACAATATATAAAAAAATTGGGCCAAATTTATTGTTGTCTTATTTTTTAATTTAAAAAAGTGAACTTTTTCCAAAAAAAGTGCGCTTGTAAGACCGCTGCGCAAATACGGTGTTACAAAATGTATTGCGATGACCGTCATTTTATTCTCTAGGGTGTTAAAAATATATATATATAATGTTTGGGGGTTTTAAGCAATTTTCTAGCAAAAAAAACCTGTTTTAGTCTTGTAAACACCGAATCTGAAAAACAGGCTCGGGGCTTAAGTGGATATCAGCATAATGTGGATAATCTTACCAATAGGTGAATTTTCTTAACCACTTTCATACCAGGCCTATTCTGGCAATGTAAAAATCTTTTTTTTTTTTTCCCTAGAAATTCTAGGTAATAAAATGGCGATCGCTGCAACTTTTTACGCCACGTGGTATTTGCGCAGGAATTTTTCAAACGTGTTTTTTTTAAAGAGAAAAACTGTTCCATTATTTAAAACAAACAAAAAAAAAAAACAACAACAGTAAAGTTAGCCCATTTTTTTTTTTTTGTATAATGTGAAAAGATGATGTTACGCCGAGTAAATAGATACCCAACATGTCACGCTTTAAAATTGCGCACACTCGTGGAATGGGGCCAAACTTTGGTACTTAAAAATCTCCATAGGCTACGCTTTGATTTTTTTTTACAGGTTACCAGTTTAGAGTTACAGAGGAGGTCTTGTGCTAGAATAGTGGCTCTTGCTCTAATGCCGCGTATACACGATCGGTCAAACCGATGAGGACGGTCTGATGGACCGTTTTCATCGGACCAAACCGATCGTGTGTGGGCCCCATCAGTTATTCACCCCCCCCCCAAAAAAATTGCAATAAGCGTTTATTGATGGGTTTGCGCAAAAGTTATAGCATTTACAAAATAGGGGATAGTTTTATGGCACAGTAATAGTAATGGCGGCGATCATCGATTTTTTTCATGACTGCGACATTATGGGGGACACTTTTGACACATTTTTGTGACCATTGTCATTTTCACAGCGAAAAGTGCTATAAAAATGTACTGATAACTGTGAAAATTACACTGGCAGTGAAGGGGTTAACCACTAGGGGGCGCTAAAGGGGTTAAGTGTGTCCTATTGTGTTTTTTTTACTGTAAGGGGGGCATGGCTGGACGTGTGACGTCACTCGCTTAGGCCTCGTACAGACGAGGGGTTATCCGCTGGAAACGGTCCGCCGGACCATTTCCAGCGGACATTCCTCCTCCGGATTTTGATCCGATGGCTTGTACACACCATCGGATCAAAATCCGCGCAGAAAAAACATCAGCGGTCACGTGTGGCGCCGTTGCCGCGACGATGACGCGGCGACGTGCGCGACGCTGGAAGGTAAATACTTCCACGCATGCTTCGAATCAATACGACGCATGCGAGGGAGGGGAGCGGACGGACTGATCCGGTGAGTCTGTACAGACGACCGGATCAGTCCGCTGGACTGGATTCCAGCGGATAGATTTCTTAGCATGCTAAGAAATTTATATCCGCTGGAAATCCGTCGGCTGGAGAAATCTCCACCGAAAAATGTCCGCTAGGCGGTACACACGACCGGATTTGTCTGCTGGAACTGATCCGCGGATCAATCCCAGCGGATAGATCCGGTCGTGTGTACGAGGCCCCACACTCATTTCTCCCCGTTCTTCAGCTCCTGTGACCCGATCGCGGGACACCGGTGGCGATCGGGTCGCGCAGTCACGGAGCTCAGGACTAGGCCGCGAGCGCGCCAGCGGCCGCGCGTGCGCAACCTACGGCTGGGCTCTTAAAGGCAACATACCTGTGCTCAGCCATGCCCTTCTGCTGACATACTGTATATCAGCGTGAAGGGGTCCTCAAGTGGTTAAAGCGGGGGCTGGGCATAATTATTATTTATTTTATTTTTTGGAAAATTAATTACATTAAATATTACCTAAAACATATAAATAATTCCCCAATCGATCCAGTAATCATTGCAAACACTTGCCTTATATCCTGTAGCTCACGGTTGTGGCCGTTTCCATCATATGTGCGGGTATGTGAAGCCCAGTTCCTGTTTCTTCCTGGTTTAACTGGGTAACCAGCATGCGACTCTCTATCTCACGCAGTAGAACGGCGCTCGTAGCACAGTTAGTTTGCTGTGTTGCCCCTAATTGCGTCATTTCCTTTATGTAAATGACGTGTTTTTTCAGCAGAGGAAAGCTCACAGACTCCTGGGAAATGATGACACTCATTTCCCAGGAGGCCACTCGGCTTAGGAAGGGGAGAAGACACACCGCGGTCCAGGAACTAGGCAGATTTATTTAGAGGCAATAAAATAATAGTTTTTTGACATAATGTTTTAGTGTATATTACAGGGAAGCTACAGTATTGTGATGGAGTTACATTTTTTAGGGTGGACCTCCGCTTTAAATTTGTAAGGCTTAGACAATCTGTCTCATATAATACAATTCTTTCTAAGGTTAGTTTTGAACGTTCCTCCTGCAAGTATGAGGTCATGTCCCCGTGTTCTTGAACTTAGCTTCATATTGAAAAGTTTATAAAGGTTTCAGTCGTGTCCCTTCTTTCTTCAAGACTGTATATACAATGTTCCTGCAGTCGCTCCTGATATGTTTACCCCCCCCCCCCCAGACCTTTCACCCTTTGGCCCCGTACACACAATAGAATCCATCCGCAGATAAATCCCAGCAAATGGGTTTCTGCGGATAGATCCTATGGTGTGTACACGCCAGCGGATCTGTTTCCGCGGAGAAATCTCCTCTGGGATGGATTCCAGCAGATCGGATATTTGCTGTGATGCACAACAAATCCATCTGCTGGAATCCATTCCAACGGATGGATCCGCTCGTCTGTACAGACTTACCGGATCCATTCGTCCAAAGGGATTCCCCGCACGCGTCGTAATGATTTGACGCATGCGTGGAATTCCTTATATGACAGCGTCGCGCCCGTCGCTGCGTCATAATCGCGGCGACGGCGCGACACGTCATCGCCAGAGGATTTCCGCGCGGATTTCAATGCGATGGTGTGTACACTCCATCGCATAGAAATCTGCGGAAATCTTTGAGAGGATTTATCCGTGGAAACGGTCCGCTGGACCGTATCTGCGGATAAATCCTCTCGTGTGTATGGGGCCTTAGTGTTGCTCATCTCTAGACTTGCTCTATCTTATTAGTATCTTTTTGTAAATGAGGTGTCCAGAACTGGATATGAGGACTAAATAAAATACTATATAATAGGTAGAGGAATAAGAATCTCTTTTACCCACTGGTGATCCCTCTAGTATTAACTAATGATCTATATAGAGGGATCAGGACATCCTTCCTCCCATTGGTGACCTTCCTAGTGATATAAAGATCTATATAGAAGAATCAGGATCTCCTTCCTCCTGCTGTTGATCCCTCTAGTGATATAAAGATCTATATAGAGCAACCAAGACCTCCTTCCTCCTGTTGGTGATTCCTCTAGCAATAGATCTATATAGAGAAATCAGGACCTCCTTCCTACCTACCTCTAGTGATAAAAAGATCTATATAGGTAAATCAGAACCTCCTTCCTCCTGCTGGTGATCCCTCTAGTTATATAAAGATCTATATAGAGGAATCAGGACCTCCTTCCTCCCATTGGTGACCCCTCTAGTGATATAAAGATCTATTAAAAGGAATCAGGACATCCTTCCTCCTGCTGGTGATCCCTCTAGTGATATAAAGATCTATATAGAGGAATCAAGACCTCCTTCCTCCCGCTAGTGATCCCTCTAGTGATATAAAGATCTATATGGAGGAATCAGGACCTCCTCCCTCCCGCTGGTGATCCCTCTAGTGATATAAAGATCTATATAGAGGAATCAAGACCTCCTTCCTCCCGCTAGTGATCCCTCTAGCAATAGATCTATATAGAGGAATCAGAACCTCCTTCCTCCCACTGGTGATCCATCTAGTGATATAAAAATCTATATGGAGGAATCAGGACCTCTTTCCTCCCATTGGCGATCCCTCTAGTGATATAAAGATATAGATTATATATATATATTGTAACAGTAGGAGCTACTGTGATGGTAAAATGGACCCAGGGTATGCACACTTGAGATGTGCAAAACTACAGAACATAGCTGTGGACTGGAGAAGACTGCTTTTGCAGCTTTCTCCAGGTTTTGGTAATCCAGGCTTTGTTCATTACCAGCAGGGTGTGTGTGCTCAGGTGAGCACAGCCCTTTATAATGAGTGTGTGGGAAGACCTCATGGCTCCCAGTAGGAGACAGCTCTTGGAAGAGACAGGAGGTCTCCAGGAATCAGAGAGGCTGTAGGAGACAGCCAGAACGGTGACTGCAAGAGGCAGAGCTGTAGACGCTGAAGGGAAGCGGTCTATGTTGAGGAGTCCGCTGGTCTGGGCAACCAGGATAAAGAGCAGAGGTACTGCTACAGAGAGCCAGAGGAGGACTAGCATTTTTCTATTGTATATTTGATGGAGAAGAACCCCTGCGTGGGAAAACGTTTGTTTGGACTTATTTTTGCCTTTTTAATAAAAATGGGCTACCATGCCCTTAACCATAGTTCCTGGCTGGAGTGAATCGCTGAAAAAACGCCCATACCACGAGAGCTAATAACCCCCAACCTTACAAGTGGTGGATTCATGCGGGCACAAGACGGTGGCATCCGGGTCCTTGCTCCACAGTGAGTTGAGTTCACGTCAGGAACTGTTGGCTGTGTGTGGAAGTGCAGCCAGGCAAAAGGCATTGCAGGTTATGTACCTGTGAAAGGACAATCTTGGCAGAACTGGAGATCTCTGCAAAAGTAAGTTCATCTGTTATATGAACTGTGTTTGTGTGCTTGAGACAGCACAATCTGTGTGCAGCTGAGGAGAGCTTGCATGAAGTGAAAAGCAACTTGCTTTAAAGTGACAGTGCTTCATTTTTGCTGGACGGTGCAAAAGTTTGGTGGAGTGACTGCAAAGATGATGCAAGGGTTTGAGCCTGCCGGAGAGTACTGCAGACTGTTTTTTGCTAAACTAACGCCAGTTAAAGGGGAAGTGCATGTGGTTGCCCCTGGTAACGCTAGTACAAGCAGGCCAGCTGTTAATGTGCAAAGTCCTAAGGTTGAAAGAGGATGCAGTTGGGGAAGCCCTGCTAAGGCTATGAAGCAAGAGCGCTGTTTGCGGTGCAGTGAGTGGGGGCATGTTGTCTCCAAGTGCCCTTTGTCTCAGTCTCCAAGACAAGGTGACATGGCCAGACAAAGGTCTGCGACCATGTTTGGGAAACCTAATTTGAGTGCCAGGAGTGTCCAAAAGTCGCATACAAAGTTCGAGAGGTATGTGGTTGCCCGTAGCAACGGTGGAGATATCAAGTCTGCAAACCACGTGAGAAACGAATTGCCGACAAAGGATCGTGGCAAGTTGAAAGCAACAATGTTTCAAGGATCGCAAAGTCGCTGCGTTTGGGAGAGTCAGCAAAGTACAGCTGGAAGAGTGCCATCTCCCTTGGCAACGAGAGATCAAATGTCAACCGGAAGGAGGAGCTACTGTGGAGATGTAAAGAGGCATCCCATTAAAGATATGTGTAAAAATGTACCATGCCTGGAATGTGGCCAGCTGGGGCATGAAATATTGTCTTGCCCTAGATTCTGGGGTGCACCTGGAGATAATGAGGCTGAGCCAGTTTCCTGTGAAAATATATTTGCCGTCTCCCCTGGCAACAAGGAGTTTTTTGTTGTGCCTCCTGGGGGTGCTAAGGAGTCAGAAATTGCTGCTGCAGTTTCATCCCATGGCCACCAGGGAGAGTTGGCCAGTGAAAGACAACGTACTCAAATGAACATGGCAGCCCCCGTTACAGTGATCGGTAAGACTGTTGCTGGTAAATGCATGGAAAAGATTGACTATGTGAATGTGCACACTGGAGTTGCAGTGACCCCAAATGGGAGATCCACTGTCTGTGTGGAAAAGGACTTTCCTCGCTGCAGTGCCCTGTTCAGTGGGGAGGCAAGTGGTAAACTTGAATATGACAATGTGATGGGTAAAACTGATATTGTGTTGGCTAAAGTTGATGGCCCAGCTGCTAATGGGCTAGTGCACCTCACTAGAGATATAAATGTTGATATGAATACAGTTAAAGATGTGCTATCTCCCCTAGCAACCGTGATGAAGGCCACAGAGGTGTCCCTAGAAACCCCCAGGGAGCTCTGCGTTTTGGAGCCGGAGGTTGCCTGGGACAGCTATGGTGCCACTCTGAAGGATAAGACGGTACCTGAACATGGTAATAATGAAATGTTAAATGCTAAAACTAATATGTTTGAAAACACTCATGATGGAAGTGTCTTAATGCTGTCTGGCAATGACAGGTGTGAAGGTCTTCATGCATTTAATGAAGCGCCACCAGAAGGTGAGAGTGTGGTATTGCAGCCTGCAATGGTTAAAAATGTATTACCACAGTCTGGTTTACACAAAAGTGATGTTTGCAATGTGTCTGTTGCTGAGCCACTCTGTCCCTCTGGTAGCGCAGAGATAACAGATTGGGACAGATGGACAAAAAGCCTGTTGGCTTTGTTGGAAAAGGCCTCTGTTGGTAAGAGTGGAGCAGACATGATTTCTGCAGTGCCAGATGAAGGACCTGCTGAGCAACTTGTATGCAATGGTGCATTTGCTGTTGCAGATGATGTTGCTCACAAGATGGAAGCGCCAAGTAACGGCGAACGCACAGAAGAGGTCATGTCTGTGATCCACAAAGGTTCTAATGATGTGGTAATGGATGGTGCCATGCCAAATGAGCTGATGTTGGTGGAAGTGCCAGAGGGCACAGCAATAAGTGAACTGATTGTAGTCAAAGATCCAAATGTTGTGTTATGTGATGTTCAGCGGTCGGGACAGTTGCTGGCAGAGGATCTCATGCCAGTGGAGTTTGCGTGTACTGAAGCTGCCGGAGACAACCACTCCGTTGGGTGCAGTTCCTCTCCAGACACTGCCCTGCGGAACATGGGTGAAATTAAATATGACAAATGCATTGATGTTTCTGACCATGATGAAAAATGTAGCATGTTGGCGATTTTTGATGGTATGGTTGCCATGGGTGACATCAAAAATAATGGTAGACATGATGGTCTTGGTCAAGTTGATCTGGTTGTAGAAAACCCTGAAAATTGTAGCGAGACAGGGAATGATGGGTTTGACACAGAAGAGGAAAAAGGTATAGCAGAAGTAGGCCCCCTAGAGGTTCAGGAGGGTAATTCTGGGGAAGGTTTCCTGAGGTTTGAGGAACTTCTAGGATCTGAGAAGGATCCTGGTAAAAAATGGTTGGAGGGAAAAAGCCCAAAACTTAGCAAGGTGTCACATGACTTAAAAACCTCAGAGTGGCGAGATAGTCAGGATGTCCTTCAGAGGGAGACTAGGACGAGGCCGCAGTCATATGAGGATGTTGCTGATGAAACTGACAGAATGAAGCATGCAGTGTACATGGGGAAACAAGTGATGCTAAATTTGGACAGTGTTCCAGGGGAGCATCCGGCTGTGGTGGCTACCTCCAGTGAGGTGGATGCCCCTTTAAAGGTCTCGGACCCCCAAGCTGCAGTGAATGAGCCCCTCCATGTCTCTAATAAGGTTAAGGTCCCCAAAAATGTTTGGCATATTGATGTGGAGTGTGTAGAAATTACAGATATGCTAGTGGATTTGCTTGAACTGGTGAAAGCACAGTCCTTGTATACCTGGGTGCCTCCATTACAGTCAGAGGTGGTGGTACTGCGTGGTACCAATGGATGGAGCCAGGTAGTGCAACCTGTGCCGGTTAAAATTAGTCACCAGTGGAACTGGTTAGTACAGTGCTTTCTGATAGTGTGGCAGGTGATCTCCCAGTTTCCTGTGAGGGTGCTTCCGCATACAGTTCAGTACGGAAGGCACTCTGGGGGGCTGCTGGAGACATCAGAGGTCTCTCCGCCTGATGCGGTGATGGAAATGTCTGCTAATGTGGTCCGAGGTGCGGCTGAGCAGTGTTTTGTAAATGGCGCGGATACTGCCTCACCCGTTACAACTAAGAAGGAAGGGCCAGATACGGACACAGCAAAAGCAGATATTTTGTCTCTCACCTACAAAGAGGTACAAGTTGGGGTACCCGGAGACACTCTAAAATATAGTATGGAGAGGAACAAACATTGGGATATGGAAAAGTGTGAGCTGGCAAAAGTTGGTACACCCAAAAGTAGCAGGAAAGGCAGGGGGCCACCAGAAAAGAAACATGAGTTCAGGAACCCCAAGGACAGAGGGAGTAGGCTGGGGAAACAGAATAGTAGGACCCCGTTCCGATCCAGGATAGGGCGTGCCTGGAAACGCACCCGAAAAAAAGATTGGGGCACCTTTGCGCCAGCTGTTAGCTGCGTAGGCCCAATCAAGGATTCAGGCTTGTGTGTTCCGCCCCCTACGGGTTCAAAACAAGGGGGGGAGGTATGTAACAGTAGGAGCTACTGTGATGGTAAAATGGACCCAGGGTATGCACACTTGAGATGTGCAAAACTACAGAACATAGCTGTGGACTGGAGAAGACTGCTTTTGCAGCTTTCTCCAGGTTTTGGTAATCCAGGCTTTGTTCATTACCAGCAGGGTGTGTGTGCTCAGGTGAGCACAGCCCTTTATAATGAGTGTGTGGGAAGACCTCATGGCTCCCAGTAGGAGACAGCTCCTGGAAGAGACAGGAGGTCTCCAGGAATCAGAGAGGCTGTAGGAGACAGCCAGAACGGTGACTGCAAGAGGCAGAGCTGTAGACGCTGAAGGGAAGCGGTCTATGTTGAGGAGTCCGCTGGTCTGGGCAACCAGGATAAAGAGCAGAGGTACTGCTACAGAGAGCCAGAGGAGGACTAGCATTTTTCTATTGTATATTTGATGGAGAAGAACCCCTGCGTGGGAAAACGTTTGTTTGGACTTATTTTTGCCTTTTTAATAAAAATGGGCTACCATGCCCTTAACCATAGTTCCTGGCTGGAGTGAATCGCTGAAAAAACGCCCATACCACGAGAGCTAATAACCCCCAACCTTACTATATATATATATATATATATATATATATATATATATATATATATATATATATTAATATATATAGAGAGAGAAATCAGGACCTCCTTCCTCCCACTGGTGACCCCTCTAGTGATAAAAAGATCTATATGGAGGAATCAGGACCTCCTCCCTCCCGCTGGTGATCCCTCTAGTGATATAAAGATCTATACTGAATGAATGCCATTTACAACCACACTATGATGTAACGCTCCCCAATACTTAAGCGAGAAAATAAAACCCTACGTCACCAAGCGCGTGCTCCCGTCAACCAACCAAAACCTTCTCCAAATCCCTAAATCTTGCTACAAATCTAAGGGAGAATGTAGATTTGTAGTCCAAGGACCACGGCTCTGGAATGCTCTACCCATGACCATCCGCTTGGAAGAAAACCATCAGGCTTTTAGGAAAAAACTAAAGACCCACCTCTTCTGAACGTCCTGTACGACTCTGGATGCCAAGCGCCTTGAGGCGATTAAGTTCGCATTTGTTGTGCTATACAAAAACTTTTTTTTGGCGGGGTTCAGATATAGTATAGTAGGAAAGGGTATGTTTCTCTTAGTTTATTTTTTCTCCCGCCTGTGTTTCTTTAAGTCCTGTCCTGGATTTACAACAGAAAGTGAAAAGAAATGTCTATAAAGTGAAGAGAATTTTCCTCTTATGCCTCGTACACATGACTAGTTTTCCCGTCTGGAAAACTGCCATGACAGCTTTTGGCTGGGAAAACTGGCCGTGTGTATGCTCCATGGCAGTTTTCCCGACAGGAAAACCGCCGGGAATCGCGGCAGAAAAAAATGAGAACATGTTCTCTTTTTTCCTGCCCCGATTCCCGGCAGTCTTTTCCCTGGCAGTTTCTCTATGGGAAACACTGCGGTGGAGCATACACATGGCCGGGATTCCCGGCCAAAGCTCTCACCGCAGTTTTCCCGATGGGAAAACCTCTGGTGTGTACAGGGGGAAGTGACCGAGCAGGTTCTAGTGTTTCCCCCCCAGGATTCCCGGTGGACTTTTTACCGCCGGGAATGCCAATCGTGTGTACGGGGCATTAGACAGTTATCACTAGAGCAGCCTGCAGGTGTCCCCATTGGAAGATTTTCCCTCACCTTTTGCAATTGCGACCAATGTAAAATGTTGTATTTCCCATTACTTTCTGTCTCTGAGTCTGAGACAATGGTCACCAGAATGAACAGAAAGAATGAATCTCTCCAGCAGGGAGAAAAATTCATTAAAAACCAGACAGAAGTTCTAACTTTTTCTTACTCTATAAACTCTAAGAACAGAAAAAAATAATGTGTTGGCTATATATAAAAACGTTTTAAATGATTTGCTTTTTTTTTTTATCTAGTCTGCTTTTATTTTTTTCAGTTTATGTCAAGACACAACATTGCAGCTCATGGTGAAGTCCCTATTGACCTGTCAGAAAGTAAGTAGTGTGGATAAGGGTTGTGTGTGGCTATAGTTCAGAGTGATTCGATGACACCAGTTTTCTTAAATTTTACGTTTTAAAAGAAATTGTTGGTGGAAAATTATAATTACAATAGATGTTCGAACAGGTTTTAAAGTCAAAGTAGAAGACTAGGGGTGCAACGGATCAAAAAAACACTCTGCACTCTGACCCCTCTACATACCAGATATCCCCCCCAGCAATCTGACCCCTCTTCCCTCCCAAGATATCCCCCCAGCACTCTGACCCCTCTACACCCCAGATATCCCCCCAGCACTCTGACCCCTCTACACCCCAGCTATCCCCCCAGCACTCTGACCCCTCTACACCTCAGATATCCCCCCAGCACTCTGACCCCTCTACACCCCAGATAGCCCCCCAGCACTCTGACCCCTCTACACCTCAAATATCCCCCCAGCACTCTGACCCCTCTACACCCCAGATAGCCCCCCAGCACTCTGACCCCTCTACACCCCAGATAGCCCCCCAGCACTCTGACCCCTCTACACCTCAGATATCCCCCCAGCACTCTGGCCCCTCTACACCCCAGATGGCCCCCCAGCACTCTGACCCCTCTACATCCTAGATATTCCCCCCAGCACTCTGACCCCTCTACACCCTAGATATTCCCCCCCAGCACTCTGACCCCTCTACACCCTAGATATTCCCCCCAGCACTGTAACCATATACCATAAGATACCACTTGTATTGTAACCCCACTACATCCCTGATACCCCCTAAACTGTGACCTTTCTACATCCCTAATACCTCTAGCACTACAGCCACCCAAGCTACCCCAAGCATTGCTACCCCCTATACACCCCAGATCCCCTCTCAGCATTGTTTTACCCCATACACCCTTGATATCCCCAGCACCATTATTCCATCCATGTAGTACCCCCTTTTCCAGTGGAGATACAGTGCATGTAAACTTTAGGCTCTGTGCCCACCTCTAACACTGCACTCACCTCCGGGCATTCCAAGCCTTTTGGTGCAAACAGTGCTGGACAGCTGGGCTCACCATGACACCATCAACAATGCTACTTCCACAGGTGGGCTCTCGGTGCTGCCGACACAACAGCTCCAGCTACTACCCCGCAGCCTTCGAGCCCCGAACGTTCAAGCTGCATGGGGCGGAGTCCGGACCCCGGCCGGGTACCCCGCGGTACAGGAGATTCAGTTTCCTGCTCCCGGCCAGACTGATAGGCAGTGCACACTGAGTGCTCACTTCCTGTCAGTCCGTCCGGGAACAGGAAACTGAATCTCCTGCCGCGCGGTACGGACCCGGTAGGGGGGGGTGGGGGGGCCCGGGGGAGTAAAAAGAATATGGGGGGATTAAAAAAAACATAGGGAGGGGGGAGTAAAAAAAAACATGGGGAGGGGGAGGGGGGGAGTAAAAATAACAACATGGGGAGGGGGGAAATAAAAAAGAACATAGGGAGGGGGAGGAGGGGAGTAAAAAGGACAAGGGGAGGGGGAGTAAGAAGGACACAGGGAGGGGGAGGGGGGAGTAAGAAGGACACAAGGAGGAGGGGAGTAAAGTCCAAACACATCCTGGTTATGTTAACTTTCTTGCACCATGTATAGTTGATATCACCATTGTATATTGTAACAATGTTAATCTGTCTTTTCTTTCATTACCTTGCACTAAAAAAGGTGACAAGGGAGGCCTTTCCAGCACATAGCTTATTATGGACAGCCTCAGCTCTGTTTCTGTGTGCTGTATAAAAGGGAGTGCATCCCTTCCCTCCAATCAGCTCTCAGAGCACTCCTTACTAAGCTTTGCAGAGTGTAGTTTCAGATCCTCGCCCCGTTTTTCTAAAAGCTCAAACAAGCAGTATAAATTCAGAACTTTGATTAGCTGTATGTCATGAATATGCATCATGTCTGTCTGCCTACCTGATCTCCATGTGTTCATTAGAGGCAGATCCTGTTCTGGTTTCCCTTCTTATCACTTCCTCTTCCTGTATGGCTCCACCCTAGTCCATCCCAGGAAGCCTATATTAACCTTTGCTCTACAGGTCTGCAGTGCTGTTCAACAGTGTTCCAATGCTCAGTTCCTGTCTGCAGTGTATTGCTAGTTCCTGGTTGCAGAGTGCTACGATCATCTTCCGTGTACCGTTTTGGCTTGTCCCCGACTTCCCTGTCTGCCTGTGCCCCTGACTATTTGCATGTTCCACGGTTATCCTTGTCTGCCTGTTGCCCTGACCTCAGCCTGTCCATCACCACTGTTTGTTCTGCTGGCTGCTTCCCCCTTCTCCCTGCGGAGTGTGACCTGAGGAATCCCGGGAACGCGACCTGGACCCAGTTGCGGCCAAGACCATCCCTACCACCAAGGGCTCTGGTGAATACAAAACTGGGTCTTAGACTCCGCGCCCTGGGTGATCTTGGGTTACGCTTCCTCCCTGCCAGCAGTAGTCGGCTATAGGGTTCACTTCCCTGCGGTGCATCCCTGACCCCTACAGGGTGCACTTGTCACCTGGCCACAGGTGACCTGACAGTTTGAACAGCCATGAACCCGGCCGACGTGCCGCTTCCTGCAGATGACCCATTACAGGGCGTTGTTCACAGACTCGAGACGCATGAAGCTAATCAGGCTCAGGTGATGCGTTTCCTTCAGGATCTGGCTTCCCGCTTTGATCAGCTTCAGACCTCGTTGGGAGCCCCGAATCTACAACCCCAAGTACAACCAGCGGCAGCGGCTGCGCCCGTCGCACCAGTCGCAGAGTCGCATTCACTGAAGCTACCACCTCCAGTCCGTTTTTCTGGAGACTCCAAGGCCTGCAGGGGGTTTCTTAGCCAGTGCACCATCCATTTTGAACTACAGCCTCAAAACTTCTTGTCTGATCGGGCAAAGGTAGCCTATATTATTTCCCTCCTTTCCGGTGAAGCTTTAGCCTGGGCTGCCCCTATGTGGGAGAGGAATGATCCGGTAGTTTTCAGCCTGTTCAACTTCCTAAAGCTCTTTCGGAACATCTTTGAAGAGCCGGCTCGGGCCTCTTCAGCAGCCAGTGCTCCGCTACGTCTCCGCCAAGAATCTCGTTCAGTGGGTCAATATGCTCTTCAGTTCCGTATACTCTCAGCTGAATTGAGCTGGAACAATGAGGCCCTGGTCGCTACCTTTTTACATGGCCTCTCCGACCGAGTGAAGGACGAATTAGCGGGAAGAACCATCCCCGTCGGTCTGGACGATGTCATCTCCCTGTGCAATCAGATCGATATTCGTTTTCAGGAGAGGTCCATTGAGAAAAGACACCAGCACTCCCTAGGTCGTAGTCAGTCTGTGCTTCCCTCACTTCGTCCCGTAGACCACCCCCTGCCTGCTGAGGAACCTATGCAGTTGGGCCGGACCAGACTAACACCCGAAGAACGTGCTAGACGCAGAACTCTGGGCTTGTGCCTCTATTGTGGAGGCAAGGGCCATCTTCGTGCCTCCTGCCCGCTTCGCCCGGGAAACGCTCAGGTCTAATACATTTAGAAGGTGGAGTATTGGACCCAGAAACATCACCTTCCCGTCTGCTCCTTCCGGTGTCCCTTCATGTAGGCACTTCTCCCCTATCGATCTCTGCATATCTGGATTCCGGGGCTGCCGGCAACTTTATGGACTGGAGAACTGCTTCTTCTATGAAGCTTACCCTTTCACCCCTCACTACGCCGCTGGTAGTCTCGGCAATTGATGGCACTATTCTCCCAGGGGGACCTATTCGCTTCCAGACACTACCCATTAGGCTGTCGATAGGATATCCACTCCTGGTGGAGAATCCCTTTCTCATCCTACCTAAAGCCTCCACTCCCATTGTATTGGGCCTTCCTTGGCTACAGCTCCACTCTCCCCATGTGGACTGGGCTTCTGGGCAGATTCTGGCTTGGGGTCCTTCATGTTTCTCGTCATGTCTTTCCAAGGTGACTCCTAAGGGGGAACTTCCGGTTGCTACCACATCAGTATCTTCGGATCTTCCCACTGCTTACAGCGATTACCGGGATGTGTTCTGTAAGAAATCAGCCGAGGTGCTTCCTCCCCACAGATCTTTTGACTGTGCCATTGACCTTGTTCCTGGAGCAATTCTGCCCAGGGGTCGCACATACCCTTTGTCCATCCCAGAGACCCAGGCCATGTCTGAGTATGTCGCAGAAAACCTTGACAGAGGTTTCATTCGGAAATCGTCATCGCCTGCAGGAGCAGGGTTCTTTTTTGTTGCCAAGAAGGATGGTACCTTGAGACCCTGTATTGATTATCGAGGATTAAACGCTGTTACTGTTAAGAATCGTTACCCCTTACCCTTGATATCTGAATTGTTCGATAGGTTGAGGGGTGCCTCCATTTTCACTAAGTTGGATCTCAGGGGGGCGTACAACCTCATTCGAATACGAGAAGGTGATGAGTGGAAGACTGCGTTTAACACTCGAGACGGCCATTATGAGTATCTGGTCATGCCTTTCGGGTTATGTAATGCCCCAGCCGTGTTTCAAAACTTTGTCAACGAAATCTTCAGGGACCTGCTGTACCAGTTTGTTGTCATCTATCTGGATGACATTCTAATCTTTTCGGAAAATCTGCATGTCCACAGGAACCATGTTCGCACTGTACTCCAGCGCCTCAGAGAGAATAATCTCTATGCCAAACTGGAGAAATGCTCCTTTGAATGTTCTGAGGTCCTGTTTCTAGGATGCTTTGTTTCAAGCTTGGGCCTTCGTATGGATCCTGGGAAGGTCTTAGCCATTACCAACTGGCCTCTTCCTGCTAGCCTCAAGGCCACACAGCGCTTTCTTGGTTTCACAAATTATTATAGGCAGTTCATCAGGAATTATTCTTCCATTGCCGCGCCTATTATCGCTTTGACCAAGAAGGGTGCTAATGCCAAAGACTGGCCTCCCGAAGCTGTCTCTGCGTTTCACGATCTGAAACAGGCCTTCGTCTCTGGACCTCTTTTGAGGAGACCAAACCCTGAGGAGGCATTCTTTATTGAAGTGGACGCTTCTTCAGTGGGAGCGGTGCTTCTTCAACTTTTTGAGAGGAGACGTCAACCATGTGCGTTCTTTTCCAAAAAAAATTTCTCAGGCAGAGAGAAATTATGCCATCGGTGACCGGGAACTTCTCGCAATTAAATTGGCGCTAGAAGAGTGGCGTCATCTTTTGGAGGGTTCTCCTCACTCCATAACGATCTTCACCGATCACAAGAATCTACAGTACTTACAGAATGCTAAACGTCTGAATCCCAGACAGGCCAGGTGGAGTCTCTTCTTTTCCCGTTTCAGTTTCACGATTACATACAAACCTGGTTCCTGCAACGGTCGGGCTGATGCGCTTTCTAGATCCTTTGACACCTTGGACGAAGATCTCACTCTTGAACCTGAGCCGATCATTCCAACTTCATGCATTGTTGCCCATTCTACCACCCTGGACTCAAAAATTCCTCCTGGTAAGACCTTTGTCCCCACTGAGCTAAGAGCCAAGATCCTTCGTTGGGGACATGATTCCAAGGTGGCGGGCCATGCTGGTTTCCTCCGGTCCTTCCTACTCATTAGTCGTCACTATTGGTGGCCAAATCTCCGCTCAGAGGTTAAAGACTATGTCAAGGCTTGTCATGTCTGTGCTCAGTTCAAATCCTCCACACAAGCTCCTGCTGGTCTCCTCATGCCCTTGCCCATTCCCAAGGAGCCCTGGGCTCACATTGCCATGGATTTTATCACCGATCTTCCACTGTCTGACGGTAATACGGTCATTTGGGTGGTAGTCGATCGGTTCTCCAAAATGGCACATTTTGTTCCCCTTCCTGGTCTGCCTTCTGCTCCTGCTTTGGTCCCCATTTTTGTTCGAGAGATTTTCCGTCTTCATGGGGTTCCTTCTCATATTGTTTCGGACAGGGGTGTTCAATTCACGTCTCGTTTTTGGAGAGCCTTTTGCAAATCCCTCAATATTGCTTTGGATTTTTCCTCTTCTTACCATCCTCAATCCAATGGGCAGACGGAGAGGGTTAATCAGGAGTTAGAGGTTTTTCTTCGTACCTTAGTCTCCGCTCATCATGACGATTGGTCCTCTCTACTTCCATGGGCGGAATTTTCCCATAACAATCATGTGAATACCAGTTCGCAGAGAACACCCTTTTTCTCAGTTTATGGAAGACATCCTCAACTTCCACTTCCCATGACCTGTTCTCTGGATATCCCAGCTTTGGCTTCAGCTCAAGAGTCATTCAATTCCATCTGGAGCGACGTCCATGATTCCCTCCGGGCAGCTGCCGACAAATTCAAAGGCTTTGCTGACCACCGCAGGCGTAAACCGCCTTCTCTTCAACCAGGGGACAAAGTCTGGCTCTCCACCAGAAACATCAAGCTCCGAGTTCCTTCTCTGAAGTTTGCTCCAAGATTCATTGGTCCATACACCATAATGGCTAAGCTGAATCCAGTTTGTTTCAAGCTTCAGATTCCCAAAAACCTCAAAATCTCTAACTCCTTCCATGTTTCCCTTCTGAAGCCTTTAGTCCTTAATAGGTTCTCTCGTCCTCTCCCCACCACGGCACCAGTCTCTGAGGAGAATCAGGAATATGAGGTCAGTCAAGTACTGGATTCCCGACTCTGTAGAGGCGCTCTTCAGTACCTTGTTCATTGGAAAGGCTTTGGTCCTGAGGAGAGGTCTTGGGTTCCTGCATCTGAGGTCTTTGCACCTCGTCTATTGAAGAATTTTCATCTGAAGTTTCCCTCTAAACCCGGACCCAGGCAGGGAAGGGGGAGGCCTCGTAAGAGGGAGGGTACTGTCATGAATATGCATCATGTCTGTCTGCCTACCTGATCTCCATGTGTTCATTAGAGGCAGATCCTGTTCTGGTTTCCCTTCTTATCACTTCCTCTTCCTGTATGGCTCCACCCTAGTCCATCCCAGGAAGCCTATATTAACCTTTGCTCTACAGGTCTGCAGTGCTGTTCAACAGTGTTCCAATGCTCAGTTCCTGTCTGCAGTGTATTGCTAGTTCCTGGTTGCAGAGTGCTACGATCATCTTCCGTGTACCGTTTTGGCTTGTCCCCGACTTCCCTGTCTGCCTGTGCCCCTGACTATTTGCATGTTCCACGGTTATCCTTGTCTGCCTGTTGCCCTGACCTCGGCCTGTCCATCACCACTGTTTGTTCTGCTGGCTGCTTCCCCCTTCTCCCTGCGGAGTGTGACCTGAGGAATCCCGGGAACGCGACCTGGACCCAGTTGCGGCCAAGACCATCCCTACCATCAAGGGCTCTGGTGAATACAAAACTGGGTCTTAGACTCCGCGCCCTGGGTGATCTTGGGTTACGCTTCCTCCCTGCCAGCAGTAGTCGGCTATAGGGTTCACTTCCCTGCGGTGCATCCCTGACCCCTACAGGGTGCACTTGTCACCTGGCCACAGGTGACCTGACACTGTAGAGTAGAGAAGACCGCAGATAAACAAGTACCACTTATGAATGAAGATGTATTTGTTTAATTTATGTGTATTAGCTTAGACCTGCCACTTCACTGGGTATATGTAAGGTTTTACAACCACTTTAAAGCACACCTTTATATGTTTAGCTTAGCATAGCTTGACTAGTAAAATATTTACCTTCCTCCCTGCTCCAGTGATAGTCACTGTACGGCCCTGCCTGATAGACATGTGCAATTCGTTTAGTTCCGAATTCGTTCTTTAACAAATTTTGTCAAATTCATTAACCAGTTCCCGACCCGCTCATGTACATTTACGTCAGCAGAATGGCACGGACAGGCACATCAACGTACCTGTACGTCCTCTGCTTGACGGGGGTCGGGGGTCCGATCGGGACCCCCCCCCGGTACATGGCGCGGGTCGGTAATCTTCAGGAGCGATCCGGGATGCGGGGGCGGCAGTTCGTTTTTGTCCGCCCCCTCCGGATCGCTCCCCAGCCAATCAGCTTCCTCCCCCGCCCTCCTCTGCCTGCATTGTAAACACAGGCAGAGGAGGAAGTGATGTCACCGCTCCTCCCGTCGGTATTTTCGTCCGGCGGAGGAGCGGAGACATCACACAGTGAGTACACAAGCACTACACTGACACACAGACACATAGGCTTACGATCCCCCCCCCCGGTCACCCCCCGATCGCCCCCACCAGCCCCCCCCTGTCACACCGTCACTAAATTGCAGTGATCATTTACTGATCACTGCATTTAGTTTCAGTGTGACAGGCAGTTAGTGTCAGGCAGTTAGTGTTAGGTCCAGGATAGCCCCCCCCCCCCCAATAAAGGTTTTAACCCCTTGATCACCCCCTAGTTAACCCTTTCACCCCCCTTTTGCCAGCGTCACTAAGCGATCGTTTTTCTGATCGCTGTACTAGTGTCGCTCGTGCCACTAGGTAGCTAGTTTGTTTTTAGGTTCGCCGCCATGTTTTTATAGCGTTAATAAATTTATGGGGGTACCTAACGCTATAAAAACATGGCGGCGAACCTCAAAAAAAAAACTAGCTACCTAGTGGCACGAGCGACACTAATACAGCGATCAGAAAAACGATCGCTTAGTGACGCTGGCAAAAGGGGGGTGAAAGGGTTAACTAGGGGGTGATCAAGGGGTTAAAACCTTTATTGGGGGGGGGGTAGGGGGCTACACTGGACCTAACACTTTTAACCCCTTGATCACCCCCTAGTTAACCCTTTCACCCCCCCTTTTGCCAGCGTCACTAAGCGATCGTTTTTCTGATCGCTGTATTAGTGTCGCTCGTGCCGCTAGGTAGCTAGTTATTTTTTGAGGTTCGCCCGCCAGGTTTTTATAGCGTTAGGTACCCCCATACATTTTCTAATAAAGGTTTTAACCCCTGATTGCCCCTAGAGTTAACCCTTTCACCCCCTATTGCCAGCGTCACTAAGCGATCGTTTTTCTGATCGCTGTATTAGTGCCGCTGGTGCCGCTAGGTAGCTAGTTATTTTTTGAGGTTCGCCCGCCAGGTTTTTATAGCGTTAGGTACCCCCATACATTTTCTAATAAAGGTTTTAACCCCTGATTGCCCCTAGAGTTAACTCTTTCACCCCCTACTGCCAGCGTCACTAAGCGATCGTTTTTCTGATCGCTGTATTAGTGTCGCTGGTGCCGCTAGGTAGCTAGTTATTTTTTGAGGTTCGCCCGCCAGGTTTTTATAGCGTTAGGTACCCCCATACATTTTCTAATAAAGGTTTTAACCCCTGATTGCCCCTAGAGTTAACCCTTTCACCCCCCTATTGCCAGCATCACTAAGCGATCATTTTTCTGATCGCTGTATTAGTGTCGCTGGTGCCGCTAGGTAGCTAGTTAGTGCCAGTAACGCTTACACCCACGCGCAAAACATACTCCCCCCATATGTGGAATTACACCCCAAAATACATTCTGCTGCTTCTCCTGAGTACGGGGCTACCACATGTGTGAGACTTTTTGGGAGCCTAGCCGCGTACGGGACCCCAAAAAACAATCACCGCCTTCAGGCTTTCTAAGGGTGTAAATTTTTGATTTCACTCCTCACTACCCATCACAGTTTCGAAGGCCATAAAATGCCAAAATAGCACAAAAACCCCCCAAATGACCCCATTTTGGAAAGTAGACACCCCAAGCTATTTTCTGAGAGGGATGTCGAGTCCATGGAATATTTTATATTTTGACACAAGTTGCGGGAATATGATAAACTGATTTTTTTTTGCACAAAGTTGTCACTAAATGATATATTTCTCACACATGCCATGGTTATATGTGGAATTGCACCCCAAAATACATTCTGCTGCTTCTCCTGAGTACGGGGATACCACATGTGTGGGACTTTTTGGGAGCCTAGCCACGTACGGGGCCCCGAAAACCAATCACCATCTTCAAGATTTCTAAGGGCATACATTTTTGATTTCACTCCTCACTACCTATCATAGTTTTGAAGGCCATAAAATGCCAAGATGGCACACAACCCCCCCAAATGACCCCATTTTGTAAAGAAGACACCCCAAGCTATTTGCTGAGAGGCATGTTAAGTCCATGGAATATTACATTTTTTTGCCCCAAGTGATTGAATATTGACCAAAAAAAAAAAAAATTACAAAACGTTGTCACTAAATGATATATTTCTCACACATGCCATGGTTATATGTGGAATTGCACCCCAAAATACATTCTGCTGCTTCTCCTGAGTACGGAGATACCACATGTGTGGGACTTTTTGGGAGCTTAGCCGCGTACGGGACCCCGAAAACCAATCACCACCTTCAAGATTTGTGTGAGTGAAATCAAAAATGTATGTCCTTAGAAATCTTGAAGGTGGTGATTGGTTTTCGGGGTCCCGTACGCGGCTAAGCTCCCAAAAAGTCCCACACATGTGGTATCCCCGTACTCAGGAGAAGCAGCAGAATGTATTTTGGGGTGCAATACCACATATAACCATGGCATGTGTGAGAAATATATCATTTAGTGACAACGTTTTGTAATTTATTTTTTATTTATTTTTTTGGTCAATATTCAATCACTTGGGGCAAAAAAAATTAAATATTCCATGGACTCAACATGCCTCTCAGCAAATAGCTTGGGGTGTCTTCTTTCCAAAATGGGGTCATTTGGGGGGGTTGTGTGCCATCTTGGCATTGTATGGCCTTCAAAACTATGATAGGTAGTGAGGAGTGAAATCAAAAATTTATGCCCTTAGAAATCTTGAAGGTGGTGATTGGTTTTCGGGGTCCCGTACGCGGCTAGGCTCCCAAAAAGTCCCACACATGTGGTATCCCCGTACTCAGGAGAAGCAGCAGAATGTATTTTGGGGTGCAATTCCACATATAACCATGGCATGTGTGAGAAATATATCATTTAGTGACAACTTTGTGCAAAAAAAAATCAGTTTGTCATATTCCCGCAACTTGTGTCAAAATATAAAATATTCCATGGACTCGACATGCCTCTCAGCAAATAGCTTGGGGTGTCTACTTTCCAAAATGGGGTCATTTGGGGGGGTTTTGTGCTATTTTGGCATTTTATGGCCTTCGAAACTGTGATAGGTAGTGAGGAGTGAAATCAAAAATTTGCGCCCTTAGAAATGCTGAAGGCGGTGCTTGGTTTTCGGGGTCCCGTACGTGGCTAGGCTCCCAAAAAGTCCCACACATGTGGTATCCCCGTACTCAGAAGAAGCAGCAGAATGTATTTTGGGGTGCAATTCCACATATAACCATGGCATGTGTGAGCAATATATCATTTAGTGACAACTTTTTGTAATTTTTTTTTTATTTTTATTTTTTTGTCATTATTCAATCACTTGGGACAAAAAAAAAAAATATTCAATGGACTCAACATGCCTCTCAGCAGTTTCCCTGGGGTGTCTACTTTCCAAAATGGGGTCATTTGGGGGGGTTTTGTACTGCCTTGCCATTTTAGCACCTCAAGAAATGAGATAGGCAGTCATAAAATAAAAGTTGTGTAAATTCCAGAAAATGTACCCTAGTTTGTAGACGCTATAATTTTTGCGAAAACCAATATACGCTTATTGCGATTTTTTTTACAAAAGACATGTGGCTGAATACATTTTGGCCTAAATGTTTGACTAAAATTTAGTTTATTCGATATTTTTTACTTTTTGTTATAAGAAAAATCTTTTGTTTTCAAAATTTTCGGTCTTTTTCCGTTTATATCGCAAAAAATAAAAATCGCATAGGCAATCAAATACCATCAAAAGAAAGCTCTATTTGTGGGAAGAAAAGGACGCAAATTTCGTTTCGGTACAACATTGCATGACCGCGCAATTACCAGTTAAAGCAGCGCAGTGACAAATTGTAAAAACACCTTGGGTCTTTAGACAGCGTACTGGTCCGGGGCTTAAGTGGTTAATTCAGAAATTTCCGAATTTCCGGATTGTGAATTTCCGGATTGTGAATTTCCGGATTGTGAATTTCCGGATTGTGAATTTCCGGATTGTGAATTTCCGGATTGTGAATTTCCGGATTGTGAATTTCCGAATTGTGAATTTCCGAATTGTGAATTTCCGAATTGTGAATTTTAGAATTTACGAAATTTAGAATTTACAAATTTTCGGAAATTCAGAAATTTGAAAATCCGGAAATTCGAATTTTGGAATATTTAAAATTCTAAACTAGGAAATTTGAACGTTCTAAATTATGAAATTTGAACGTTCTAAACTAGGAAATTTGAAAGTTCTAAAAGTTCTAAATTAGGAAATTTGAAAATTCTAAATTAGGAAATTTGAACGTTCTAAACTAGGAAATTTGAACGTTCTAAACTAGGAAATTTGAACGTTCTAAACTAGGAAATTTGAACGTTCTAAACTAGGAAATTTAAACGTTCTAAACTAGGAAATTTAAACGTTCTAAACTAGGAAATTTAAACGTTCTAAACTAGGAAATTTGAACGTTCTAAACTAGGAAATTTGAACGTTCTAAACTAGGAAATTTGAACGTTCTAAACTAGGAAATTTGAACGTTCTAAACTAGGAAATTTGAACGTTCTAAAAGTTCTAAATTATGAAATTTGAAAGTTCTAAATTAGGAAATTTGAAAATTATAAACTAGGAAATTTGAACGTTCTATAAATTATGAAATTTGAAAATTATAAACTAGGAAATTTGAAAATTATAAACTAGGAAATTTGAAAGTTCTAAATTAGGAAATTTGAAAATTATAAACTAGGAAATTAGAAAATTATAAATTAGGAAATTCAAAACTCTAAATTTAAAAAATTCCAAATGAAAAAATTGAAAAATCGGATATTAGAAAATCAAAATCCCAAATTTGAAAATTCCAAATTCTGAATTTGTTTAACACATTTTGACAAATTAGTTCATTACGCAATTTTCCGAATTTTCAGATTTTGTATTTCCGAAATTTTGAATTTTTCAATTTAGAATTTTCAGATTTCCGAAATTTTGAATTTCCCAATTATGAATTTTCGTAAATTCAAAAAATCGGAAATTCGAAAAATTGGAAAATTTGTATTTTTTAATTTTCAAATTTTCCAAATTTCCGAATTTTTAAAATTCCGAATTTTCGAATCTTTCAGAAATTCGTAAATTCTAAAATCCGCAAATTTGAATATTCAGTAAATGCAAAAAAATGTATAAAAAACAAACACATTTTTCGGCAGTGCACATGTCTACTGCCTAATGCCACAAAGCCTTTGCTATGAAAAAATCCACACTGAGCTCTCTTCCTAGTGTGCATGCGCACTGTGGCATCATTCATTCCTATGGGTAAGTCGTACTCATGACCCCGTTCATCATTGGTAGAGCTGGGAACCATAGTAGGCCCATTGGAACCAGACTGTGGATTGATTATGCTACAGAACTTTTGCTGGGATTTCACAGTGTATGTTCCTCTGTCTTTACAGGTTATAAAGGATCAGTCACAATAGAATTTACCGTTGATAGTACATTTGCAACAGGAGCTACATGCATGGCCTATGCGCACATGACGGAGGACATTATTACAGACACTGCATCACTAAACGTAGACGCCTGCTTCAAGAATAAGGTATGAGCTTTGAGAATAAGGTATGAGCTTTGAGAATAAGGTATGAGCTTCCACAATAAGGTATGAGCTTCCACAATAAGGTATGAGCTTCCACAATAAGGTATGAGCTTTGAGAATAAGGTATGAGCTTTGAGAATAAGGTATGAGCTTTGAGAATAAGGTATGAGCTTTGAGAATAAGGTATGAGCTTTGAGAATAAGGTATGAGCTTTGAGAATAAGGTATGAGCTTCCACAATAAGGTATGAGCTTCCACAATAAGGTATGAGCTTCCACAATAAGGTATGAGCTTTCACAATAAGGTATGAGCTTCCACAATAAGGTATGAGCTTCCACAATAAGGTATGAGCTTTGAGAATAAAGTATGAGCTTCAAAAATAAGGTATGAGCTTCAAGAATAAGGTATGAACTTCCACAATAAGGTATGAACTTCCACAATAAAGGTATGAGCTTTGAAAATAAGGTATGAGCTTCGAGAATAAGGTATGAGCTTCGAGAATAAGGTATGAGCTTCGAGAATAAGGTATGAGCTTCGAGAATAAAGTATGAGCTTCAAAAATAAGGTATGAGCTTCAAGAATAAGGTATGAGCTTCAAGAATAAGGTATGAACTTCCACAATAAGGTATGAACTTCCACAATAAAGGTATGAGCTTTGAAAATAAGGTATGAGCTTCGAGAATAAGGTATGAGCTTCGAGAATAAGGTATGAGCTTCGAGAATAAGGTATGAGCTTCGAGAATAAGGTATGAGCTTCCACAATAAGGTATGAGCTTCCACAATAAGGTATGAGCTTCCACAATAAGGTATGAGCTTCCACAATAAGGTATGAGCTTCCACAATAAGGTATGATACAAATCACAGAATGGACCTGAAATGTCTAAAGTTTAGGTGGACTTTATCATGCAAATATACGCTTTGGGTGAACCAGTGTTACCTGCCAGGGATGTCCACAGCTTGGAGCCAGTCTAACTAAACGTGGGTTGTCAGGACCGGCTTAGAATCACATACAATCTTCTCATATTACTCAGATACACTACATTACCAAAAGTATTGGGACACCTATTTTTACACGCACATGAACTTTAATGGCATCCCAGTCTTAGTCCGTAGGATTCAATATTGAGTTGGCCCTCCCTTTGCATGTATAACAGCTTCAGCTCCTCTGGGAAGGCCGTCCACAAGGTTTAGGAGTGTGTCTATGGGAATGTTTGACCATACTTCCAGAAGTGCATGTGTGAGGTCAGGGACTGATGTTGGACGAGAAGGCCTGGCTCGCAGTCTCCGCTCTAATTCATCCCAAAGGTGTTCTATCGGGCAGGCCTGTCGATACAAGGCAGGCAAACCAAGCAATTGCTTGGGGCCCCGAGCTGGCCTAGGGCCCTTGCCGCGCTTCCTACAGCCACCTGAGCGCTCTATAGAGAGCCTGCAGCAACAGCACTGCTGCTTCCTGCCTTGAGTCATCACAGTCACTTCTTCTTTGTGTAGCATGGCCGAGCAGCTCCTCTTCCTTCCTCCTGTCCTGTCAGTCCGGACTCCGGCCGGGTACCACGTGGTACAGGAGATTCAGTTTCCGGTTCCTGGCCGGACT
Source organism: Rana temporaria (assembly GCF_905171775.1). NCBI lineage: Eukaryota > Metazoa > Chordata > Amphibia > Anura > Ranidae > Rana > Rana temporaria. Next base: position 12,962,986 of record NC_053496.1, read on the forward strand.
GACAGGAAATGCACGCTGAGTGCTCACTTCTTTTCAGTCCGGCCGGGAACAGGAAACTGGTAAGGAGGGGGGGGCCTGGGGGCGAGTAAAAAGAACATTGGCGTACATCAGCGTTCACGCCCCTAGCGGCCGGCCGAAATAGACAGTTAAGATACGACGGCGCAGGCCGTCGTATCTTAGCTAGATTTAAGGGTATCTCATTTTGCGAATACACTTAAATATACGACGGCGCAGATTCAGAGTTACGACGGTGTATCTACTGATACGCCGGCTTAACTCTTTGTGAATCTGCCTAATAGTGTCTACAAAATGGGGGATAGTTTTATGGCTATCTTATTAATAATTAATTTTTCATTATAAATGGCGGCAATCTGTGATTTTTTATTTTGACTGCGACATTATGGTGGACACATCGGACACTTTTGACTATATTATTTTGGGACCATTGACATTTATACAGCGATCAGTGCTATAAAAATGCACTGATTACTGTGTAAATTACACTGGCAGGGAAGGGGGGTTAACCACTAGGGGGCGAGGAAGGGGTTAAGTGTGTCCTAGGGAGTGATTCTAACTGTTAGGGGGCGTGGCTACAAGTGACACGACATTGATCACTGCTCCCGATGACAGGGAGCAGTAGATCAGTGTCCTGTCACAAGGCAGAACAGGGAAATGCCTTGTTTACGTAGGCAGCCCCCATTCTGCAGCTCCGTGACGCGTTCGCGGGTCACCGGCGGACATCGAGTTTGCGGGTCCCACGGAACTCACGGCAGGGCCGTGCGCCTGCACAGCGGCAAATTCAAAGGGACGTACAGGTTACGTCCCTTCGCGCAGCCGTGCCATTGTGCCGTTGTAATTGTTCGTGCGGCGGTTTGGCAAGCGGGTAACACAACACAATGGCTTACCACCAATATACAGGTCCCACACCAGGGTTTAGGGTAACGTCTGCTTCGGGGTGCAGCAAATGCTGCAGCTCAGCAATGTCTCAGTCGTCAGGCAGTCCGCACTTTATCACAGCTGTGAACTACTCGCCTCCACCTCACCTCCACCTTACTGAGAGGCGCTGACTCCTCCTGCTCCTTTTCAACCCCCCCCCCCCCCCTGCAGGCATCAAAGGCACCTTTTGGGATCAAAGTCTCTGTAATCAGGGTTTTGGAGGTTATTTCCCACTCAAAGTCTCTTTCGAATTTTGAGTCCCAAATATGAACTTACTAATCCTGAGAATTCTGTAAATCAGTCCTCTCCTCTCCAACCGGACTACCTCAAAATCCTTCACCCTACATGGGTAAGACCCCCTGAGTAATGGGGACACGTATTTTCTGTCCAGCAGTGTTAATTTCGTCGACTAAAACCAACTAAAACGTTTTAGTCAGCTAACCCAATACTATTTTCTGCAAAATGCATCAAACAACGCATTAGTGTGAATGGAGCCTAACACAGGAAGAGATGGACTAATGACTGACTAGACATGTGCAATTAGTTTAGTTAGTTAAATTCGTTTAATGAATTTAGACAAATTACTGAATTCCGAAATTTTTGAATTTCTGAATTTTCAGATTTTTGGATTTCCGACATTCGGAATTTCGAGAGTTAGAAATTTCGAAGATTCGAGATTCGAAAATTCGAAATTGCAAAATTCAAACATTTAAAATTCGAAAATCTAAAATTCGAAAGTTTAATTATCCGAATTTCAGAATTTTCGAATTTCGGAAGCTCGGAATTCTAAAATTCGGAATTCGGAGATTCGAAAATTTGGAATTTTAGAAATGAAACTTTCCAATTTCCCATTTTCGAACTTTGCAATTTTCGAATTTCCCGAAATTCTGAATTTCCGAATTCGGAAATTTGGAAGTTCGGAAATTCGGAAATTCAGAAATTCCGAATTACCCAAAAAAAAAAAAAAAAAAAGCAAAAAAACGAATGAAATGAAAAAAGCAACGTTTTCGACAGTGCACATGTATACCAATGATGCTTTATTTGATTTGTGTAATTTGTGTAAGGCCCCGTACACACGAGAGGATCGATCCGCTGAAATTGATCCGCGGATCGGTTTCAGCGGATAGATCCGCTGGTGTGTACGATCCAGCGGATATTTATCCGCGGATATATTTCGGGCCGACCGATTTCCAGCGGATAAAAATTTCTTAACATGCTAAGAAATCTATCCGCTGGAATCGGCTCCAGCGGATCGATCCGGTGGTCTGTACAGACTCACCGGATCGATCCGTCCGAACCCATCCCTCGCATGCGTCGTAATGATTCGACGCATGCGTGGAATTCCTTATATGACAGCGTCGCGCACGTCGCCGCGTCATCATCGCGGCGACGGCGCGACACGTCATCGCGATGGGAATTCGGCGCATTTCGATCCGATGGTGTGTACACTCCATCGGATCAAAATCCTCAGAGGATTTATCCGCGGAAACGGTCCGGAGGACCGTATCCGCGGATAGATCCTATCGTGTGTACTAGGCATAATAAAAAGCCCTTTTATTCAAAATGCTAATGCCGCGTACACACGACCGTTATTCATGTCATGGAAAAAAAACGACAACGATCGTGATAAAAAATGCTCGAGCAAAGCGCGGTGACGTACAACACGTACAACGGCACTATAAAGGGGAAGGGGATTGGTGAAACTCTTTGGGCTGCTTTATGCTAATTTCCCGTATCATAACTTGCTTCTGAGCATGCACGTTTTCTTCCCCCCTCGTTAAAGCGTACACACGACCGTTTTTCACGACGAGAAAAACAATGAGAAAAATTAGAGCAGGTTCTAAATTTTTAATGCCCGTTTTTCTCGCCGAGAATGCTCTGGAGCCCACACACGATCGTTTTTATTGACCAATTTAAAAAAAAAAATGTTTCTCGTCATAAAAAACGGTTGTGTGTACGCGGCATTAGACTGAAACGAAATTGAAATTTGACGTCAAAATTAACATTGGTCTGTAGCGCATGTTCATGCCTCAATACCATAAATAATAACATATTAGATTTTTCACTCCAGCAGTCTATAATGAGTTTGGAAATTGTAGAGAAATTATTAAAGGGGTTGTAAAGGTAAAAAAAATCCCCTAAATAGCTTCCTTTACCTTAGTGCAGTCCTCCTTCACTTACCTCATCCTTCCATTTTGCTTTTAAATGTCCTTATTTCTTCTGAGAAATCCTCACTTCCTGTTCTTCTGTCTGTAACTCCACACAGTAATGTGAGGCTTTCTCCCTGGTGTGGAGTGTCATGCTCGCCCCCTCCCTTGGACTACGGGAGAGTCAGGACTCTCTCTACGTTGCAGATAGAGAAAGGAGCTGTGTGTTAGTGGGCGTCCTGCCTCTCCTGTAGTCCAAGGGAGGGGGCGAGCACGACACTCCACACCAGGGAGAAAGCCTTGCATTACTGTGTGTAGTTACAGACAGCAGCACTGCAAGGCCAACATGGGGGAAGCCCAGGGAATCGGCACTGCACATAGTGATTAGGGTGTGCCTAGGCACACCCCCTGTGTACGCCTATGTTCATGTGTTAGAATGGCCCAGTCACAGTCCAGACCTAAATCCCATTGACAATGAAAAACTTGAAAATTGCTCATCACCCTGAACACACCATCCCCACTGTGAAACATGGTGGTGGCAGCATCATGTGGCGGGGATGCTTTTCTTCAGCAGGGACAGGGAAGCTGGTCAGAGTCGATGGGAAGATAGATGGAGCCAAATACAGGGCAATCTTAAAAGAAAATCTGTTATGCCCCCGTACACACGATCCGATAGACTTTTTCCATCGGATTTTCTGATCGTGTGTTGCCCAATCTGAGTTTTTTTCATCAGAAATTCCCATGAATTCTATCGGAGTTTAGATATAGAACAGGGATATGCAATTAGCGGACCTCCAGCTGTTGCAGAACTACAAGTCCCATGAGGCATAGCAAGACACTGACAGCCACAAGCATGATACCCAGAGGCATGATGGGATTTGTAGTTTTCCAACAGCTGGAGGTCCGCTAATTGCATATCCCAGATATAGAACATGTTCTATAGTTTTCCGATGAAATTCCGGTGTGATTTGGCCAGGCAAAAGCCTGATCGCGTGTACGGGGCATTAGAGTCTGCAAAAGACTTGAGACTGGGGCAGAGGTTCACCTTCCAGCAGGACAACGACCCTAAACATACAGCCAGAGCTACAATGGAATGGTTTACATCAAAGCATATTCATGTGTTAGAATGGCCCAGTCACAGTCCAGACCTAAATCACATTGAGAATCTGTGGCAAGACTTGAAAATTGCTGATCACAGACACTCTCCATCCAATCTGACAGAGCTTGAGATATTTTACAAAGAAGAATGGGCAAAATAGGCCCTCCCTAGATGTGAAAAGCTGGTAGAGACACCCCCAAAAAGACTTTCACCTGTAATTGCGGAGAAAGGTGGTTCTACGAAGGGTTGACTCCGGGGGGCGCCATACAAATGTCCCCCCCCCACACTTTTCACATATTTATTTGTAAAAAATGTTGAAAACCATTTATAATTTTCCATCCACTTCACAATTATGTGACACTTTGTGTTGGTCTATCACATAAAATCCCAATAAAATACATTTAAGTTTTTTGGTTGTAACATGACAGAATGTGGACAATTTCAAGGGGTATGAATACTTTCTCAAGGCACTGTAAAAGCTTAATTACATAGAAACAATATATCATGCCAAATTCTTGTTCCGTTATAGGTGAATTTGGAATTCACGGAGGAGATTGTGGCCCCAGGAGCGACCGTTCATCAAAAAATAACAGCTGCACCAGGGTCCTTCTGTGGGTTAAGAGGAACAGACGCCTCCTTCACATTGCTCAACCTATATGATGAATTTAATGCTAATCATGTAAGAACTATTTTACATTTTTTATTATTATTTATTTTTATTTATTTATTATTATTATTTTTTTATTATTATTTAACCACTTCACCTCTGGAAGAGGTCCCCTTCATGACCGGGCCACTGCGTTACTTTAAGTGACAATTGCGCGGTTTTCGACCTGGTACCCAAATAAAATTGGCGTCCCTTTTTTTCCCACAAATAGAACTTTCTTTTGGTGGTATTTGATCACCTCTGCGTTTTTTTTTTTTTTTTTTTTACTTATAGTGCAAAAACAAAGCATTGATGTGAACATGTTCTAATTTTTCAATTTCTGAATTTTAGGATTTCCGAAATTTCGAATTTACGAATTTTTCAATTTCGGAATTTCTAAATTTTAGAATTTCAGAAATTCTGAATTTTGAAAATTCGAGATTCGAAATTGCAAAATTCGAAAATCTAAAATTCGAAAATGGGAAATTTGGAAAGTTGAATTTACGAATTTTCGAATTCTAAATTCCGAATGTTTCAAAAATTTGGAAATCTGGAATCCCAAATTTTAGAATTTCCGAAAAAAATGCATGAAACAAAAAAAAAAAAACGACGTTTTGGATGTGGGTCCATTGAATTCTATTACATGCAAAATGCTGCTTTTTGCAGGGGAAAAAGTCCCCGACCCTTTCCAAAAATGCAGAGGCACAAAAAAGCATTGATGTGAACGTGTTCCATAGGAAACCATGTTAAAAAAATTTCCCTGCATTTCTGCAAAATGCATCAAAAAACACATTAGTGTGAATGGAGCCTAATGCCGCGTACACACGGTAATTTTTCATCATGAAAAAAAACTATGTTTTTCCAACTTCATCATTAAAAACGATGTTGCCCACACACCATCGTTTTTGAAAAATGATGAACAAAGGGCGGTGACGTACACCACGTACGACGGCACTATAAAGGGGAAGTTCCATTCGCCTTTGGGCTGCTTTTAGCTGATTCCTTGTTAGTAAAAGACGATTCGTGCTTTTCTGTCTGTTACAGCGTGATGAATGTGCTTACTCCATTATGAACGGTAGTTTTACCTGAACGAGCGCTCCCGTCTCACAACTTGCTTCTGGGCATGCGCGGGTTTAAAACGTTGTTTTTGCCCACACACGATCATTTTTAACTACACGAAAAACGAAATTTTAAAAAACGACCTGAAATAATGCAGCATGTTTGATTTTTTTTTTTACTTTTTTACAGAAGCCGAAAAACTATGTGAAGCCCACACACGATCATTTTAAATGACGTTTTTAAAAACGTTATTTTTCATGCCGAAAAATTATCGTGTGTACGCGGTATAACAGGAAGAGATGGACTAATGACTAGACATGTGCAATTTGTTTAGTTCCAAATTCGTTTTTTAACAAATTTTGACAAATTAGTAAATTCCGAAATTTCTGAATTTTCGGATTTCCGAAATTTAGAATTTCCGAATTTTAAAATTCGAAATTGCAAAATTTGAAAATCTAAAATTCGAAAATCTAAAATTTGGAAAGTTTAATTTCCGAATTTCGAAAATTCGGAATTCGAAAATTCGGAAATTACACTTTCCAAATTTCCCATTTTCGAATTTCGAATTTTGCAACTTCGAATTTTCGAAATTCTTAATTTCCAAATTCGGAAATTCAGAATTCTGAATTTCCCCCAAAAAAAACAAAAAAAAAAAAGAATGAAACGAAAAAAGCAATGTTTTCGGCAGTACACATGTACTGACGCTTTATTTGATTTGTGTAATTTGTGTAATGATAGCCAACACGTTTTGCAGTTTTATTATCTTCTTTATCCAGACTTTTTTTTTTTTTGTAGGTTTTTTTACATGGGAGGGTGGCTTGGAAATAGCAGGACCTTGTATGTATACATTTCATGCAAATTGGACTTCTGTTTCCTTTACAGGTATACAATAAAGTGCAGTCTTATATTTATGGTTTAAATCATAACGACATTCATTATGAGGACCCCAAACCTCCGTGTATTGATGGAAACAAGGAAGACTTTCACAATGGGATGTACTGTAGGCCAAGCAGCTGCAGAACAGATGAGGAAGCCTATCAAGCCTTTAAGGTAAGTTATAGGCTTCATTGCTGTAAAAAAGCTTGACCCCCTGACATATTTATTAAAACCCCCCGCCCCCCTGCCCTGTGTCATAATTCCGAATTTTTGAATTTCCGAAAAAAGCAAAAAACAAAAAAACAAATTCGGCAATTTTGGAATTAACAAATTTGTCAGAATTTGTTAAAGAACAAATTTGAAACTAAATGAAATGCACATGTCTAGTCAATATAGACATGAGAATTCCGAATTTTTTAATTTCCGAAAAAAATAAATAGAGAATTAATGAAATGAAAATGAAAAAAAAAAAAAAGAATTTCGGAAATTCTAAAAATTCGGAATTCGGAAATTCAACTTTCCAAATTTCCCATTTTGAGATTTTTGAATTTGAGATTTTTGATTTTGAGATTTTTGAACTTTAGATTATCGAATCTCGAATTTCGGAAATTTTGGAATTAACGAATTTGTCAGAATTTGTTAAAAAACAAATTTGAAACTAAACGTATTGCACATGTCTAGTCAATATAGACATGAGAATTCCGAATTTTTGAATTTCCGAATTTCCGAAAAAATTAAACGAAAACGAAAAAAAACTAATTTCGGAAATTCAAAAAATTCGGAATTTGGAAATTCAACTTTGCAAATTTCCCATTTTTAGATTTTTAGATTTTTGAATTTTCGAATCTGGAACTTTAGAAATTTTCTAATTTCCGAAATTCGAAAATTCGCACAAATTTCGTAAATTCGAAAAATCATAAATTTACAAATTTCGAAATTCGGAAATTTTGGAATTAACGAATTTGTCAGAATTTGCTAAAAAAAAAAAATTGAAACTAAACAAATTGCACATGTCTAGTCAATATAGACATGAGAATTCCGAATTTTGGAATTTCCGAATTTCCGAAAAAAGCAAAAAAAATAAATAGAAAATTAATAAAACGAAAACGAAAAAAATAATAATTGTGGGCGTTAACCGGTTAATTAATTCAGATTTTCGGACGAATGCATTTTTTAACGAAGCAAAATAAATAAAAACGAATTTCGGGAGTAACTAAATAAATGTATTTTTCGGACGAAATTCCGAAACAAAATATTTCAGTGTGCACATGTCTACATGTGACCCAATCGCGGGACACCGGCGGACATCGAATCTGAGGGCACGGTCACGGAGTGCGCCGGTACCCTGTAAGCAGACAAGATTCTTGAACTATGGAGGTGGATGTCTGTGAAGGTTCTCATTCATTCAGGTCAATCAAAGTAACTAGACTTGCTATATTTTTCTTGAAGACGTTTTGCTGGTCAGCCGTCAAGCTTTCTCAATTCAGAATGACTTGTACAAAAATTCTTTGGGACTGTCCGGCGGTCCCGCGGGGACGTACCTGTACACCCATTTGCGCAGCCGTGCTATTCTATCGACGTAAATGATAATGTGGCGGTCGCAGGACCGCCATCAGGGGGTACAGGCAGTATACCTGTAAGGGGCCCGGATGGCAACCCCCCCTTTTTTTTCGGAGGTCCCCCAGGGCCCCCCGGATGGCAACTCAGCACCCAAAGTCCCCTGACCTCAATTCGCAGGCCCCCCCCCCGCTTCTCAATTAGCGGCACACCATCCCACCTCTCAATTTTCTCAATTCGCGGCAGCCCCCCTCCCTGCTTCTCAATTTGCGGCGGCAGCACCCCCCCCCCCGGATCGGATCTCTGTTCCGGGGGGCATGCCTGAATTGTAAATTCCTGATGGCGGCCCTGGGCGGTCGGCAAGCAGTTATAGGCTTCACAGGCAGACACAATTATGAGGCTAGACCGCTTGGGTATCTGTTTACTTGGCGCAAACTCATCTTTTATATTTTAACAAAAATTGGGTAATAGATTACGTTTGTGTGCTCTAAAATGTGTTTTTATTTTTTACTGAGAATATGCGCTTGATAAAATGATTTTGATTTAAAAATTGAAACAACCCCAATTTTATTCTCCAGGGTTTCTGCATTATTGAAATATATTAAGTTTTTTTTTTTGGGGGGGGGGGGTAACTAATCTTCAGGCCTAAAATGTGCATTTGAACATGTGGAAAAGAATGCAAAACTGTCTATGGCAGTGAAAGGTTCACACCATTCTCAAAGGCCACAAACTATGGTTGCAGTTTTCCCTGTAGTTTTTAATGGAACAAAATTTAAAATTGATGTCGTCTCTCCAGGATCTCAATTTGCAGATGGGTTCAAGTCTTGACACGAGAAGACCCGTAGTCTGTGGGATGGAGAATGAACCTGACTTTTCATCTTCATTTTCAGGTGTCGTTTTTGCTGCAGGTAAATACATATGAATCCTGTTCTGGTATGAAAGGAGCGACCTCATTCCAAAACTGTCACATGACACGAAAAATAGGTATCGGTAAGGCCCCGTACACACCAGAGGATATCCGCTGGAAACGGTCCGCCGGACCGTTTCCAGCGGAAACATCCTCTGGCGGATTTGGATCTGATGGCTGTACTCACCATCAGATCGAAATCCGCGCGGAATACATCCGCGATGACGCGTCGCGCCGTCACCGCGACGATGACGCGTCGCGCCGTCACCGCGACGATGACGCGGCGACGTGAGCGACGCTGGAAGGTAACTACTTCCACGCATGCGTCGAATCATTACGACGCATGCGAGGGAGGGGAGCGGACGGCTTGATCCGGTGAGTCTGTACAGACGACCGGATCAATCCGCTGGACTGGATCCCAGCGGATAGATTTTGTAGCATGCTACAAAACTTTTATCCGCTGGGAATCCGTCGGCTGGATAAATATGCGCCGACATTTGTCCGCTCGGGTCTACACACGAGAGGATCTATCCGCTGGAACTGATCCGCGGATCAATCCCAGCGGATAGATCCTCTCGTCTGTACGGGGCCTAATTGGTATTGGAGAAAACCTGAGAAAACGTATTGGCGCATAGTCTTAAAAAAAATGGTATTGGTGCATCCCTATTTCCAACCATCTATTCTTTTAGGTTGGCCTTTTCTAATATCGAGAGAATAAAACAGTAGGAGTGAGACTTTATGGTGGGCAGCATAGGTGTGCACAGCCTATTGCATTTGGGTGTGCACCCCAAAGCTCAAACACATATGCCTGTGCATGTGTATACAGTATATACTGCGGTGTCAGGCCTTGTACACACGGCCAGACATGTCCGATGAAAACGGTCCGCGAACCGTTTTCATCGGACATGTCTGCTGGGAGGTTTTGGTCTGATGTGTGCACACACCATCAGACCAAAATCCCCGCGGACAGAGAACGCGGTGACGTAGACGACACCGACGTTCTCTGACGCGGAATTTCAATGCTTCCACGCATGCGTCGAATCAATTCGACGCATGCGCGGGATTTCGGGCCGCTGGTTATACGTCATAACCAGCGGACATGTCCGATGACTCATACTAACCATCGGACATGTCCGACAGACAGCTTTTCAGCGGACAAGTTTCTTAGCATGCTAAGAAACTTTTGTTCGCTGGAAACCTGTCCGCTCGGCCAGGAATCCGGTCCGCTAGGCCCTACACACGGTCGGACATGTCCGCGGAAACTGGTCCGCGGACCAGTTTCAGCAGACATGTTCGGTCGTGTGTACGAGGCCTGAGTAGAGCAGTGGACGATGTCAGCAGGGCGGAGTTTGATGTCAGTGGGGCAGTGGACGGTTTCAGTAGTTTTTATTTTTACTATTTTATTTTGTATTTTTTTAGAACTACCGTATATACTCGAGTATAACCGACCCAAATATAAGCCTAATTTTACCTCAAAGAAATGGGAAAACTTATTGACTCGAGTATAAGCCTTGTCTCACTGTGCCCATGCCTCACTGTGCCCATGACTAGACTGACGTTTAACATGTAAGTCTATGGAAGGGGTGCCCGGCTTTGAAAAATCGGTGCTCCCCAGCCTTGTGTCTCTAAGACAACAAACTTTGCACACTTGTAGAGGAACAGGGTCAGTGCTCAAGTCCTGCGGGAACGCATGGGAACAGAGTTCCTGCACTTTTTTCCCAGCAGGAACTCAGTTTCCTTTGCAGGACTAGAGCAGCCGAGCCGCCCGAGCCAATCCTTCACTAAGCGGCGATGCCCAGCTCGAGTCACAGAAAGAACTTGCTTCTTTCTAAATCCTGCGATAACTCACGGCAGACCTCCGCAATGTCTCCTGGGAACAATGACAAAAGCTCCCAGGAGACATTGCGGCATGGAGGAAGTAACGGAATACCTGCACACACCCCGATGAATCCATATACAGGAAGCGGCCAGTAACATAAAGGGTTACTAAGGTACAGTGGATCGAAAAAAAAAAAAACTTGCGGTTTAGTAATTATGCATATGAGCGTATCATTTTTTTTTTGGTGGGGGAGTGGATCTTGGGTGGGAGTTCCCACACTTTTTTCCCCAGGACTTGACCCCTGGCCATGGTGGCTACATGTGTGCCAAGTTTGGGGTCCAGAGGACCTAAGACCGGCCGGTATCGGGTCCCCAAAATCCGGGTGATCAGGGGCAAAAGGGTGACCTGAGTATAAGCCGAGGGGGGCATTTTCAGCACAAAAAAATGTGCTGAAAAACTCGGCTTATACTCGAGTAAATACGGTATATATATATATATATATATATATATATATATATATATATATATATATATATATATATATATATATATATATATATATATATATATATATATATATATATATATATATATATTTTTAGGCGTTGGTGAAATATCACGGGTCTAAACGGGGGGCGTCTGCAGCATACAAGGTGATTAGGGCACACCTGGCACATCTATGGTGGGCAGTGACGGCCACTTCATTAGGGGTGCAGGGGCGCTGCCCCCCTAATCCATGCACACGGGCCCTTATCTCTATGCAGGGCGCATGGTTTTCAAAGTGTTTTTTTTTTTAGAAGCACATGATTAGAGCCTGAGGCTCTAATTGGCTTAAAAAAGGGTGGGCTTGGGGCACTGTATCCCAAGCCTACCCAGTTGTGTGACATTAAAGGGGTTGTAAAGGTACAATTTTTTTCCCCTAAATATCTTCCTTTGCCTTAGTGCAGTCCTCCTTCAATTACCTCATCCTTCCATTTTGCTTTTAAATGTCCTTATTTCCTCTGAGAAATCCTCACTTCCTGTTCTTCTGTCTGTAACTCCACACAGTAATGCGAGGCTTTCTCCCTGGTGTGGAGTGTCGTGCTTGCCCCCTCCCTTGGACTACAGGAGAGTCAGGACGCCCACTAACACACAGCTCCTTTCTATAGCGCCCAGAGGTGATTAAATTCGCATGTGCTGCGCTATATATAAGTTTTTTCATTCATATCTTCAGGAGAATCAGGACACTCTCTACATTGCAGATGGAGAAAGGAGCTGTGTGTTAGTGGGCGTCCTGACTCTCCTGTAGTCCAAGGGAGGGGGCGAGGGAGGGGGCATACGCATGTTCACTTCATCAAACCTGGCCCTCTTTGAAAAAAGTTTGGACACCCCTGCTCTAGAAGCTGTAAATCTTTGAAGTAGACATCGCTACTCCATTGATCTCCACTGGCTTCCAGTTCCCTCTGGGTCCAATCAACATTAAAGACGGCCCTGGTACCACCAACCTTCACCCTATTGCACATTCTAACAATTTTGTCTTCTTTCCACAGAAGGTAGACCTTTTGCGGATGGAGGTAAGTGCCAAAATTCTGTGTATTACACGTTAAAATCAATATATAAATAGGTATTTAAAAAATAATTTCAACAACCTCTATCATATCCCACTTGGTCATTGGGAGGAATTTGGCTCCATCTTTGGTGTCATTGGGAGGAATTTGCCCCCATCTTTGGTGTCATTGGGAGGAATTTGCCCCATCTTTGGTGTCATTGGGAGGAATTTGGCTCCATCTTTGGTGCCATTGGGAGGAATTTGGCTCCATCTTTGGTGTCATTGGGAGGAATTTGCCCCCATCTTTGGTGTCATTGGGAGGAATTTGGCTCCATCTTTGGTGCCATTGGGAGGAATTTGGCTCCATCTTTGGTGTCATTGGGAGGAATTTGCCCCCATCTTTGGTGTCATTGGGAGGAATTTGGCTCCATCTTTGGTGTCATTGGGAGGAATTTGGCTCCATCTTTGGTGCCATTGGGAGGAATTTGGCTCCATCTTTGGTGTCATTGGGAGGAATTTGCCCCCATCTTTGGTGTCATTGGGAGGAATTTGGCTCCATCTTTGGTGTCATTGGGAGGAATTTGGCTCCATCTTTGGAGTCATTGGGAGGAATTTGGCTCCATCTTTGGTGTCATTGGGAGGAATTTGGCTCCATCTTTGGTGTCATTGGGAGGAATTTGGCTCCATCTTTGGTGCCATTGGGAGAAATTTGGCTCAATCTTTGGTGCCATTGGGAGGAATTTGGCTCCATCTTTGGTGTCATTGGGAGGAATTTGGCCCCATCTTTGGTGTCATTGGGAGGAATTTGCCCCATCTTTGGTGTCATTGGAAGGAATTTGCCCCCATCTTTGGTGTCATTGGGAGGAATTTGGCTCCATCTTTGGTGTCATTGGAAGGAATTTGCCCCCATCTTTGGTGTCATTGGGAGGAATTTGGCTCCATCTTTAGTGTCATTGGGAGGAATTTGGCTCCATCTTTGGTGCCATTGGGAGGAATTTGGCTCCATCTTTGGTGTCATTAGGAGGAATTTGGCTCCATCTTTGGAGTCATTGGGAGGAATTTGCCCCCATCTTTGGTGTCATTGTGAGGAATTTGGCTCCATCTTTAGTGTCATTGGGAGGAATTTGGCTCCATCTTTGGTGTCATTGGGAGGAATTTGGCCCCATCTTTGGAGTCATTGGGAGGAATTTGGCTCCATCTTTGGTGTCATTGGGAGGAATTTGGCTCCATCTTTGGTGTCATTGGGAGGAATTTGGCTCCATCTTTGGTGTCATTGGGAGGAATTTGGCTCCATCTTTGGTGTCATTGGGAGGAATTTGGCTCCATCTTTGGTGACATTGGGAGGAATTTGGCTCCATCTTTGGTGTCATTGGGAGGAATTTGGCCCCATCTTTGGAGTCATTGGGAGGAATTTGGCTCCATCTTTGGTGTCATTGGGAGGAATTTGGCTCCATCTTTGGTATCATTGGGAGGAATTTGGCTCCATCTTTGGTGTCATTGGGAGGAATTTGCCCCCATCTTTGGTGTCATTAGGAGGAATTTGGTACATTTCACTGTCTGTTGCAATTCCCCTCATTGGCACAGGAAGTGGGGAGAAATCTTCTAAATGAAGACAAAGGGCAGCAAATAAAAGTTGTCAGAGGTCCTAACACTAAAATTATTTTGGCTGTAGTCGTGTTTTAACATGCAAACACCAACCCCAGTGGCAGCTGCTGTTTTTTTTTTGGGGGGGAGCGTCATTGGGAGGAATTTGGCTCCATCTTTGGTGCCATTGGGAGGAATTTGGCTCCATCTTTGGTGTCATTGGGAGGAATTTGCCCCCATCTTTGGAGTCATTGGGAGGAATTTGGCTCCATCTTTGGTGTCATTGGGAGGAATTTGGCTCCATCTTTGGAGTCATTGGGAGGAATTTGCCCCCATCTTTGGTGTCATTGTGAGGAATTTGGCTCCATCTTTAGTGTCATTGGGAGGAATTTGGCTCCATCTTTGGTGCCATTGGGAGGAATTTGGCTCCATCTTTGGTGTCATTGGGAGGAATTTGGCCCCATCTTTGGAGTCATTGGGAGGAATTTGGCTCCATCTTTGGTGTCATTGGGAGGAATTTGGCTCCATCTTTAGTGTCATTGGGAGGAATTTGGCTCCATCTTTAGTGTCATTGGGAGGAATTTGGCTCCATCTTTGGTGCCATTGGGAGGAATTTGGCTCCATCTTTGGTGTCATTGGGAGGAATTTGGCCCCATCTTTGGAGTCATTGGGAGGAATTTGGCTCCATCTTTGGTGTCATTGGGAGGAATTTGGCTCCATCTTTGGAGTCATTGGGAGGAATTTGCCCCCATCTTTGGTGCCATTGGGAGGAATTTGGCTCCATCTTTGGTGTCATTGGGAGGAATTTGCCCCCATCTTTGGTGTCATTGGGAGGAATTTGCCCCCATCTTTGGTGTCATTGGGAGGAATTTGGTACATTTCACTGTCTGTTGCAATTCTCTTCATTGGCACAGGAAGTGGGGAGAAATCTTCTAAATGAAGACAAAGGGCAGCAAATAAAAGTTGTCAGAGGTCCTAACACTAAAATTATTTTGTCTGTAGTCGTGTTTTAAAATGCAAACACCAACCCCAGTGGCAGCTGCTTTTTTTTTTTTTGGGGAGCGGGGGGCGACAAACACCCCCCGGCAGCTGGCAGGACCCTCAAACCCCCCTAGCCCCACCCTGCGCGCTCGCTGTCTTACCCCATCTAGGTGGCAGGTGGCGGGTATCACAAGCATTCACATAGCCGTCATGACCAATCGCCGTAAATGAACCTAATGGGGGAGATTCAGAAAGAGATACGCTGTCGTATCTCTGAGATCCGACGGTCGGATCTATGCGACTGATTCATAAGAATCAGTTACGCACAGATCTCCCTAAGATCCGACAGGTGTAAGTGACTTACACCGTCGGATCTTAGGCTGCAATCTCCCGCCGGCCGCTAGGTGGCGCTTCGGTTTTTTACGCGACGAATATGCAAATTCCGATTTCCGCCGATTCAGAAACGAACGCCCGCCCGTCGCTTTTTTTTTAACGTCGTTTGCGTTCGGCTTTTTCCGGCGTATACTTACCCCTGCTATTAGCGGCGTATCCAATGTTAAGTATGGCCGTCGTTCCCGCGCCAAGTTTTGAATTTTTACGTCGTTTGCGTAAGTCGGTCGCGAATACGGATGGACGTAATTTACGTTCACGCCGAAACCAATGCGACGTCATTGGGAGCAATGCACGCCGGGAAAAATTCACAGACGGCGCATGCGCATTTAAATCGACGCGGGGACGTGCCTGATTTAAATACTACACTCCCCCTAGCCGCGGAATTTGAATTCCGCCGGGGGAGTTACGATCCGCCGGCGCAAGTTTCGAGGTAAGTGCTTTCTGAATACTGCACTAGCCTCTCAAATTTGCGCCGGTAGATCGTAAATCAGATAGATTACGCGGATCTAAAGATCCGCTAATCTATCTGAATCTAGCCCAATATGTTTATTTCCTAGGATCGCTAGGTCCATCTGGTGGCCCCAATGTGGTATTTTCCCGATTTTAGGTATTTCAGTAAAATACCGCATTTTGGCCACTAGAGAGAGCCAATGGTCATAGGAAATAAACATATTGGGAACATTACAGGGATTATTTGTAATAACTGGGCGAATAATTAAGACATTCCCACAGCAATATATTTTTTTGTAGAAATAGACCCCTTAAATTAACCTCTAAGGGGAGCCCAACTGTTCTCCATTTTTATTTAAAACAAAAAAGTGTTTCCTTCGAGTTCCGCTTTAAAAGTAGGCCTAACCTAGCAAGGCTGCATTAATGAATATGAATGTAAGAGTAATATTTTTTATATTACAGAGCCTAGGGCAACAAGTATTGACACCATTCGTACAGACTTTAGTGAAAGCTTTGGATATACATCAATCATTATTGGGTAAGTGTTCCCCCCCAATGCAGGAAACAATCTGCATTGAGAGAGGTCGTTTTGTAGCTCACATATGACAGCTGGAAAAGCCGATAACATTGGGGTGGATTCAGGTACGACTTGCGCCCTCTTACGGAGGCGCAGCGTACCGTTTTAATGCTGCGCCTCCGTAAATTACCTGCGCTACGCTTCATTCATGAAGCAGTAGCTACGTAATTTGCACGGGCCCTCCTTAAAAATGGCCGGCGTAAGGGCGCGTAATTTAAATGATCCCGTAGGGGGCGTGGATCATTTAAATTAGGCGCGTTCCCGCGCCGAACGTAGTGCGCATGCTCCGTCGGGAAACTTTCCCGACGTGCATTGCGGCAAATGACGTCGCAAGGACGTCATTTGCTTTAACGTGAACGTAAACGGCGTCCAGCGCCATTCACGATTCACTTACGCAAACAACGTAATTTTTTTAAATCGCGACGCGGGAACGACGGGTATACTTAGCATTGGCTGCCCCTGCTAATAGCAGGAGCAGCCTTACGCGGAACCCGAGGAACGCAAACGACGTAAAATGCGTACGCAGGGCGCGCGTAGGGTTGTGAATCGGCGTTAGTATGCAATTTGCATACTCTATGCTGACCACTACGGGAATGCCACCTAGCGGCCATCGTAAGAATGCAGCCTACGATACGATGGCATAAGAGCCTTATGCCAGTCATATCTTAGGCTGCAGTCGGCGTATCGAGCTTCCTGAATCAGGAGCAGTCGATACGCCGGCGCAATTAAGCAATTGCGCTGCGTAACTATGGTTACGCAGACGCAATTGCTTACTGAATCCACCCCACTGTTTGCGTTTTATGGCAGTATCGTTTGGTATTTGTCCATACTAGTAATAAAAATGTTTTTAGCTTTAACCACATGCCGCCAAGTCACGTACCTGTACAGCATTGGCTTCAAGTGGTTGTAGCGGAGTGATGCCAGCCGGCTTGGTTGGCCGGAGACCCGAACAAAGCTGGATTCGGCTCTGATCGGGTTTCGGATGTAGTAACCCTGAAGCGACGTCATGACTTTGCGCCGTTGGCTCCTGAGTAAACCGGAAGTGGTGTCATGACGTCACTTCCGGGTTACTACATCCGAAACCCGAACAAAGCAGATTCCGGCTTTGTTCGGGTTTCAGAGGTAGTAACCCGGAAGCGACGTCATGACATCACTTCCGGTTATTAACCACTTAAAGGCAGGGCCATCTTAATGCAAGGGCACTCCTGGGCACTGCCCAGGGGCCCAAGGTACATGGGGGGGGCCCCCCAAAATAATCTTGCATTACATCATACTTGCCAACTGTCCCCGGATTTGCTGGGACAGTCATGCTTTTTACTAAACTGTCCCAATATGGTCGTGTCCCGGAACCTATACTGTACCCTCCTGATCCCAGTGTTGTGCCCTCCTGACCCCCCCTGTACTGCGCCCCTCTGCATTCCCCTCTGTTCTGTGCCCTTTGCGTTGACTAGTCTTTGATTTACGGAATGTTTTCCTTTTGTAAAATCGATTTTATTGAAAGTACTAATGAATATATGTTTAATTCTATTAACTATTTATACTGTATTTCTTGAAAGTAGGTGTGTAAATTGGGGCAAGCTGGGAGGGGCCCCAGGGCATTACTTTGCTATTAAGACGGCCCTGCTTAAAGGGGTTGTAAAGGTAAAAATATTTTTCCTTAAATAGCTTCCTTTACCTTAGTGCAGTCCTCCTTCACTTACCTCATCCTTCCATTTTGCTTTTAAATGTCCTTATTTCTTCTGAGAAATCCTCACTTCCTGTTCTTCTGTCTGTAACTACACACAGTAATGCAAGGCTTTCTCCCTGGTGTGGCGAAAGCCTCTTGAGGGGGGAGGGGGCGAGCAGGAGAGTCAGGACACTCTCTACTTTGCAGATAGAGAAAAAAAATGTGTTTTAGTGGGCGTCCTGACACTCCTGCTCGCCCCCTCCCCCCTCAAGAGGCTTTCTCCACACCAGGGAGAAAGCCTCGCATTACGGTGTGTAGTTACAGACAGAAGAACAGGAAGTGAGGATTTCTCAGAAGAAATAAGGACATTTAAAAGCAAAATGGAAGGATGAGGTAAGTAAAGGAGGACTGCACTAAGGTAAAGGAAGCTATTTAGGGATTTTTTTTCCCTTTACAACCCTTTAACCACTTAAGGACCACTGCACGACGACATACGTCAACGGAATGGCATGGCTGGACACAAGGGCGTACATGTACATCCCCTTTAAGAACCCAGCCGTGGGTCGCGAGCGGTCCAAAGCTCCGTGACCGTGCCCGCGGGACCCACAGACCCGGTCGCCGCCGGTGTCCCGCGATCGGTCACAGGAGCTGAAGAACGGGGAGAGCTGTGTGTAAACAAACCTTCCCCGTTCTTCTCTGTGGCTTGTCACTGATCGTCTGTTCCCTGTCATAGGGAACGACAATCAGTGACATCACACGTCCAGCCACGCCCCCTACAGTAAGAATCACGCACTAGGACACACTTAACCCCTACAGCACACCCTAGTGGTTAACCCCTTCTCTGCCATTGTCATTTTCACAGTAATCAGTGCATTTTTATAGCACTTTTCGCTGTGAAAATGACAATGGTCCCAAAAATGTGTCAAAAGTGTCCGATGTGTCCGCCATAATGTCGCAGTTATGAAACTAGTAAAAAAAAAAAAAATTAATAAAAATGCCATATAACTATCCCCTATTTTGTAAACGCTATAACTTTTGCGCAAACCAATCAATAAACGCTTATTGCGATTTTTTTTTTTAACCAAAAATATGTAGAAGAATACGTATCGGCCTAAACTGAGGAATAAAAATGTTTTTTTATATATTTTTGGGGGATATTTACTGTAGAAAAAAGTAAAAAATATAGATTTTTTTTCAAAATTGTCGCTCTATTTTTGTTTATAGCGCAAAAAAAAAAAGAGGTGATCAAATAACACAGAAAAAAGCAATTTTTTTGGGGAAAAAAAGGACGCCAATTTTGTTTGGGAGCCATGTCGCACGACCGCGCAATTGTCAGTTAAAGCGACGCAATGCCGAATCGCAAAAAGGGGCTTGGTCCTTTACCTGCATATTGGTCCGGGTCTTAAGTGGTTAAAGTGGATGTAAACCCGAAATATTTTTTATTTTATTTTTTTGATGTCGCAATGTACAGTATACGATTTCCTATCATCTGTGCCCAGTCTTGCCACACAGAGTTAATCCAGCTCTGAGCAATCCTCTTTTATTGTTCAGTGAAATAAAACGGACTTACAGAGAAAAACCTTAGTCCGTTCCGCCCTCTTGCTGTGAGTGACAGGTTATTTACATATCTCATGCACTAGCCTGGAGACAGGCATTATTTTTTAATTCCCACCCCCACTCCTTTTCTGAAGTCATGTGGTTGCTTTTTTGGATTTTGACTGGATGTTAGTGATCATAGCAGAATTTAGTGTAAGGAATACACAGGAAAAAATGCACGTTGACAAGGGGAGTGTAGAGGAGGGCGGGGAGTCTACTGACATCACAACTCCACCCACCGAGCTCCAGACAACAGACCCACCCACAGAATCTGCAGTTTTTCAGTTCTTATACCAGACAGAGGGGAGACATTTGACAGGTAAGGATACATGCAGGAGGCATCTGTAACAGTCACCACCGTTTACGACCTTCCATCAACTACGACAGCTCATCTGACACACAGACAAACCAGCAGGCCTCCCATTTCCCAGAATAACAAGACTTGCTCCGTGTTCTCTGGTTTCAAATGAAGACAATTGTAATGGTTTCTTCTCAGTCTTTTATACAGTACAACCATGTGACAGTATTCAAAGGGACCACCCCCCTAATCACACACTAAGGCTAATTACTAACCATTCTAGACAGGTCGGCGCCGGCCTATAATTATCATGTCTAATCACTGCACATTCCTTCATTAACAGCATAACAAACTTAAAACCCCATCACACACTGAGTTCCCTAGGCAGACGTTCCGTCTCCACATACAGCTTGACACCTATTCACACCTCTGAGCATCACTAGGCTTTAGACAGTGTTATCACACATAAACAGTATTTAGCATGCATAATTAGAGTTCTGGGAGCAGACTTGGGTTAACACCTTTACACAAGGACAATGAAATGTCTTCCAGGCCCTGACTCAATTAGCATGTCACTAGTCAGGGCTAATCATAGAATGAGTCACTATTGACTGGTTGGGCCACCATCCTGCAGTATCTCAAAATCCTGCAATACGAACTATCAGTGATGTCCTATCTCATGTAATACATGAATTATGATTCACTTGCCACCCCATGCCCAAACGGCACAGGGTGGACTCAGACCCAAGAGTTATCAGTGACGCTGACACAGGAGTATCCCCCATCCTCACAAAGTCACAAAGTCTCTGGGTGTCCTGGGTCATTCCGTTACAGCATCTATATCCTTATAGATCAGCACTATGGCAGTAGTTTATAAAGGATGAGAGTGGCTTTACATCCACTTTAATACCGGAATTAGAGGGCTTCCAGAACACTGTTTTCTGCATTAAAGAGGGTTTTTTTTTCTTTAGCATGCATATATAAGAGGAGGATGCTCAGGTTAAAAATGAACTAATTTATGGGACTTATAGAAAAAAAACTCCTTTAGCAACAGGTCCACTTTAAACCCCCAAAAATGTGTTTAACAATTGGTCCAATGCTATTCTTTTTACAGTGAAGGCGGCGAAGAAATAGTCAGTGCGGTAATCTCACAAAGTATCACTTCCTGGGAGAGTGACGCATTCTGCATTTCGGCTAACGAAGGTCTAGGCTTGACCACTGTGCCGGCAACGACCACCACAAAACAGGATTTTTTTGTGCAGTGTTCTATGTCAACGTACGCCATTCGAGGAGAAGCGTTGACTGCCAGTATCGGGGTCTCCAACAACATGGACAAATGCGCACATGTGAGTATTGGGGGACAATTTTGTTGTACAACCACCTCGAAATAGAGTGAACACTCAAATGCTACTACATTCACCCAAAGTGGCTTTGCCTATATAGCTATATAAAACTGTCAATACTACAGTAGAGAGTCAGAGACCCGGGATATGATACACAAAGAGTTAAAGACTGAGTAATGTATGTTCTGTAGGAAGACAGTCAGAGACTGGGGGGACATGTTACAGGTGACTGCTAGAGATCACTGTCATTACAGTCCATTTGCAAAGCAATGTTTGCTTACAGCTCAGTTAAAATGACTGGTATTGCGTATGATATTGGATACCTAGAACATGCTATAATGACCGGAGCCATGTGGTTATAGACTGAGTACATGATGCAGGAGACAGTTAGAGAATGGGGATGTTACAGGAATGGTTGGAGACTGGGGACAAGTTACAGGAGATAGTCAGAGACTGAGGACGTTATAGGGAAGGTTGGAGACTGAGGACGAATTACAGGAGACAGTCAGAGACTGAGAACGTTATAGGGATGGTTGGAGACTGAGGATGAGTTACAGGAGATAGTCAGAGACTGAGGACGTTATAGGGATGGTTGGAGACTGAGGACGAGTTACAGAAGATAGTCAGAGACTGAGGACGTTTGGAGACTGAGGACGAGTTACAGGAGACAGTCAGAGACTGAGGACGTTATAGGGATGGTTGGAGACTGAGGACGAGTTACAGGAGATAGTCAAAGACTGAGGACATTATAGGGATGGTTGGAGACTGAGGACGAGTTACAGGAGACAGTCAGAGACTGAGGATGTTACAGGGATGGTTGGAGACTGAGGACGAGTTACAGGAGACAGTCAGAGACTGAGGACGTTATAGGGACGATTGGAGACTGAGGGCGAGTTACAGGAGACAGTCAGAGACTGAGAACATTATAGGGACGTTGGAGACTGAGGACGAGTTACAGGAGACAGTCAGAGACTGGGAACGTTACAGGGACGGTTGAAGACTGAGGATGAGTTACAGGAGACAGTCAGAGACTGAGGACGTTATAGGGACGGTTGGAGACTGAGGACAAGTTACAGGAGACAGTCAGAGACTGAGGACGTTATAGGGATGGTTGGAGACTGAGGATGAGTTACAGGAGACAGTCAGAGACTGAGAACATTATCGGGAGGGTTGGAGACTGAGGACGAGTTACAGGAGACAGTCAGAGACCGAGGACGTTATAGGGACGATTGGAGACTGAGGGTGAGTTACAGGAGACAGTCAGAGACTGAGAACATTATCGGGAGGGTTGGAGACTGAGGACGAGTTACAGGAGACAGTCAGAGACTGAGGATGTTTTAGGGACGATTGGAGACTGAGGGCGAGTTACAGGAGACAGTCAGAGACTGGGGACATTATAGGGATGGTTAGAGGCTGGGGATGAGTTACAGGAGACAATCAGAGACTGATAACTTTACAGGAATGGATGGAGACTGAGGACAAGTTACAGGAGACAAGTCTCGTACACACGCTCGGTTTCCTCGGCAGGAACCAGCAAGAAAACTGCTGGCAGAGCTTTCTTGCCAAGTAAACCGAGTGTGTGTACGAGACTTTCAGGTTTCTCGTCTGGAAATCTGGCCAGAATCTCGACGAGAAAAATAGAGAACCTGCTCTCTATTTTCTCGTCAAGATTCTTGTCGGCCTGTTTCCTGACGAGAAACCCGAGAGTGTGTATACTTCCCTGTCGCCGTGGACCCGTGCATGCTCGAAATGACTTTGACGCATGCGCGGTAGCTTCCACGGCATAGGTAGGGTGGAGCAAGATGGCGGCGACGGCATCGAATGTGACAAGCGCATGTTTGTCGTACGGGATGACGTCACCGCATTCTTGCCTTTCAAGAGAAACGCAGTTCTTTTGAAAGGTCTGTGTGTACACTCGGGCGGCAAGAGATTCTTGCCAAGAATTTCGTCGGGAAAAGCAACATTTTTTTTCCTGACGATATTCTTACCCGTGTGTACGATGCCACAGTCACAGACTGGGTACAAGTTACAGGAGACAGTCAGAGAATGAGGACGTTACAGGGATGGTTGGTGACTGGGGATGAGTTACAGGAGATAGTCACAGACTGAGGACATTACAGGGATAGTTGGAGACTAGGGACGAGTTACAGGAGATAGTCAGAGACTGAGGACGTTACAGGGATAGTTGGAGACTGGGGATGAGTTACAGGAGATAGTCAGAGACTGAGGACGTTATAGGGATGGTTGGAGACTGGGGGCGAATTACAGGAGATAGTCAGAGACTGAGGACGTTATAGGGATGGTTGGAGACTAGGAGCGAATTACAGGAGACAGTCAGAGACTGAGGATGTTATAAGGAGGGTTAGAGGCTGAGGACAAGTTACAGGAGAGGAGACAGTCACAGACTGGGGAATTTACAGGAATGGTTGGAGAATGAGGACAAGTTACAGGAGACAGTCCGAGACTGAGAACGTTACAGAAATGATTGGAGACTGGGGACAATTTATAGGAGATAGTCAGAGACTAAGGACGTTATAGGGACGGTTGGAGACTGGAGGCAAATTACAGGAGACAGTCAGAGACTGAGGACGTTATAAGGATGATTAGAGGCTGGGGATGAGTTACAGGAGACAATCGGAGACTGGGGATCTTACAGGAATGGTAGGAGACTGAGGACAAGTTACAGGAGAAAGTCAGAGACTGAGGACGTTACAGAAATGATTGAAGACTGGGGACAAGTTACAGGAGATAGAGACTGAGGACGTTATAGGGATGGTTGGAGGCTGAGGACAAGTTACAGGAGACAGTCGCAGACTTGGGGTGTTACAGAAATGGTTGTATTATAAGCACAGGTTACAGGAGATAGTTAGAGACTGGAGACGTTACAGGAATGGTTGGAGATTGGGGATGAGTTACAGGAGATAGTCAGAGACTGAAGAGGTCACAGGAAATGTCAGAGACGGGTCATATTTTTCACATTGGTACACAATGTATGACTCTTTGGCACTCGAAGGACAGCACATAGAGCACCGAAGGGTCACACGTTGAGCACCGAAGGGTCGCATGTTGAGCACCGAAGGGTCGCACATTGAGCACCAAAGGGTCGCACATTGAGCACCGAAGGGTCGCACGTTGAGCACCAAAGGGTCGCACGTTGAGCACCGAAGGGTTGCATGTTGAGCACCGAAGGGTTGCATGTTGAGCACCGAAGGGTCACACGTTGAGCACCGAAGGGTCACACGTTGAGCACCGAAGGGTCGCACGTTGAGCACCGAAGGGTCACACATTGAGCACTAAATAACTACAGGTTGGGCACTAGGGAGGTAGAGGAACTCCTATCAATTATTTCTTATACTAAACAAAAAACACATTTGCATTATAAATTATCTTAATTTCTGTGCACAGGTTGAAGTATCATTCGATGAATCTGAGAACTTTGAGGTGGCCTCTGTGGACAACAAGGGACAGCAATGTGTCTGCGGAAAGCAGAAATCCTTCTGGACAATATCAATCTCATTTAAAATCATAGGTAAGGATTCCGAACCCGGCTTTTATTCTATCCTTATGAAGCAACTGGATTTTTTTATTTTTTTTTATACTTGGGAATACCCGCTGGAAGCATCCCTTCCCCTGTCTCTATACTAGTTCCAGCTGCAGTGACTCTCCATGAGGCTTCTGAGTTTGCTTCCTCCCGATTATTCTCACATAGGAGATTGCCTTTAAAGTGTACCTGTCATTTTGTGGCAAATACTGTGTTGCAAAGAAGGCACTTCCCCCTCCCCCTCTAATTTATGAAGGTTGTTTTATATTTTGGAAGAGTTAAAGCGGAGTTTCAAAATAGAACTTCCGCTTTACGGACCCCCCCCTCCGGTGTCACATTTGACACCTTTCAGGGGGAGGGGGTGCAGTCAGATGCCTGTATAAAACAGGTATTTGCACCACTTCCGAGTATTGACTCCCGTGGGGGACTCCCGTGTCCCCCCCCGCGTTGTCTTCTGGGAAACACACTGTTCCCAGGAGAGAACAGGGACCAGTGACGGCATGCGCAGTAGAGAATCGGGCAGTGAAGCCGCAAGGCTTCACTGCCCGATTCTCTCACCGAGGATGGCGGCGGCAGCATTCGAGAGACGAGCGATTGCTCGTCCTCGTCTGACGGCATCATGGGCACGCTGGACAGGTAAGTGTCCATTTTTATAAAGGGGTTGTAAAGGTAAATGTTTTTTCACTTTAATGCATCCTATGCATTAAGGTGAAAAACCATCCGACGGATCTGCCCCCCCCCCCCCCCCGAGCCCCTGTTTTACTTACCTGTCCACTCGAAAGTTCTGCGCTCTCCCCCGTCATCCTCCTTGGTTCTTAGTCTGGCCGTTGGTTGGCTACACTGGATGGATTGAAAGCAGCGCAGCCATTGGCTGGCGCTGCTGTCTATCACATCCAATGACGTGGCGTGCAGGGGGCGGGGCCGAATGGTAGTTTGGAAATGTGGTCACCCTACCCTGAGGTGACACTGATGGGCACTGATCAGGAGACACTGATAGGTGGCACAGATGATGAGGCACTGATTGGCAGCACTAATAGGTGGCACTGGTGGGCATTGATAGGTGGCACTGGAGGGCACTGCTTAGCAGAGCTGATATGCACTGGTAGGTGGCACTAGTGGGCACTGCTTAGCAGCAGTGGGTCTGGAGTATGTAGGACCGATGTCCTGTTTACACAAGACAGTTATCTGATTTTTTGCCGGGATTGGCCCCTTACATTGATCTGTGATCAGCTGAGTCTCATGAACTCGCTATTCACAGAACGTGCCGGGCCCACCCCACAGAGGGTGCGCAGACATCACATGCACAGAAGGATGTTCGGTACATGGATGCCCTCCTGGCAATTTAGGCACACGCTGTAGCCATCTTTCGGCTATAGCGCAGACGGCAAGAGGTTATGGACTGTACAGTATTTATGGGCCCCCCACAATTCCAAACCATTAGGTTTGACTGATCAGCTGCAACTATATGTATACTGGAGACCTAGACCCATTCAACCTATGTTTAAGAAGAGACAGGTAAGCAATAAATCAATTCAAATTAATCTGAAACTGTATGCAGAGACTGCATCCACCCCGCCCCCCACCTTGTCAAATTTATGAGGCACTTCTCTGCTAAGGTACATTGCTGTATATAGCAGAAGAGCCCTATTGACCAGAGCCTTCCAAGACATTTTCTTCCATAATAATATTTTTAACTTTCTGGCATAAAATAATAAAAGGGTGAGCAGAGTGCTTATTGCTCTAGTGGAAGCCAATTCATCAACCAGGCCCAATAGACAGATGCTTATGGATGGCCCAAAAGTGAAAGTAGCACCTGACGGAATACAGCGAATGACCTGGTTCCAATTGTTTTTTTTTTCCCAGACAATCCCCAAAAATATGTATGAAATCTGCTCCAGAGGCAGAGCATCTCCAACAGGTTGACGAGACCGTACCAAAGATTTTCCCCAATTTATCAGGAGTCAAATATATGCCATGTAAGAACTTCTAATGTAACAGTCGGTCTCTTGCTGATATGATTCGGCGGCACACGGGGACACTGTGAATCGAGCGAGGACCCGCTCGCTCACACAGTGGGGACGCATCGCAGGATCCAGGGACAAGGTAAGTAACTTTGTCTGTGGATGCTGCGAAAGGTAAGCCGCGCCGCTGCACGCTCTGCACATCTACCCCGAGCGTGACTCGGGGATACCGATAGTAGCATGGAAAAACCACCCCGAGTCACGCTCGGGGATACCGCTAAGGGGGTTAACTTCAGGACTCACTACACAGACACACTCCACTGACACACTTCAATATACTGCAGTAAAAGTGCCCAGACGCACTTCAATATACTGCAGTAAAAGTCCACCAACACACTACAATATATTGCAGTAAAAGTACATCAACACACTTCAATATATTTCAGTAAAAATGCCTTGGCACACTACAATATACTGCAGTAAAAATGCTCTGACACACTTTAATATACTGCAGTAAAAATGCACTATCGTACTTCAATATATTGCAGTAAAAGTGCTCTGATGCACTTCAATATACTGCAGTAAAACTGCCCTGACGCACTTCAATATACTGCAGTAAAACTGCTCTGACGCACTTTAATATACTTCAGTAAAACTGCTCTGGCGCACTTCAATATACTGCAGTAAAAGTGCCCTGATGCACTTCAATATACTGCAGTAAAACTGCAGTGACGCACTTCAATATACTGCAGTAAAACTGCAGTGACGCACTTCAATATACTGCAGTAAAACTGCCCTGACGCACTTCAATATACTGCAGTAAAACTGCCCTGACGCACTTCAATATACTGCAGTAAAAGTGCCCTGATGCACTTCAATATACTGCAGTAAAAGTGCACCAACACACTTCAATATATTGCAGTAAAAGTGCCCTGGAACACTAAAATATCCTGCAGTAAAAGTGCTCTGGCACACTTCAATATACTGCAGTAAAAGTGCATCAACACACTTCAATATATTGCAGTAAAAGTGCCTTGGAACACTAAAATATCCTGCAGTAAAAGTCCTCTGGCACACTTCAATATACTGCAGTAAAAGTGCATCAACACACTTCAATATATTGCAGTAAAAGTGCCCTGACACTACACTGAGGCCTCGTACACACGGCCGAGGAACTCGACGTGCCAAACACGTCGAGTTCCTCGGCCAGTTCAGCCCTGAAGCCGCCGAGGAGCTCGGCGGGCCGAGTTCTCCCATAGAACAACGAGAAAATAGAGAACATGTTCTCTATTTTCTCGACGAGTTCCTCGGCGGCTCCATCGGGCCGAAAGTGTACACACGACAGAGTTTCTCGGCAGAATCCGGCTCTGACTGAGTTTCTCGCTGAATTCTGCCGAGAAACTGTCGTGTGTACGAGGCCTGACATACTTCAATATACTGCAGTAATCCAGTAAAAAGACGTTCTGAAGGCAAAAGGGGGTCCAAGCCAGTAATGGCAAGGTGTACTTAATAAAGTGGCCAGTGAGTGAGTGTGTGTGTGTATGTGTATATATATATATAAACGCAACACTTTTGTGTTTGCCACTATTTATCATAAGCTGAACGCAAAGATCTACAACATTTTCTATGTACACAAAAGGCCTATTACTCTCAAACATTGTTGTTCACAAATCTGTCTATGCCTAGATTCACATTGAAGCGATCTGAGAGATCAAATTGCATGACAAGTCGCAGCCTATTGGTGGCAATGGCACTGTTCCAAATGGCGTTGGACCGATTTTCAAAAGAAGTTCCTGCACTACGTTTGCCAATTTAGGCTGCATTCACACCTCGGCGTACTAAATCACGGCGTTTTGTCCCGCGAATTGCGGCGACAAATAGCGGCGTTTTGTACCGCGATTTGCGGCGACAAAACGCCGCGATTTAATGCAGCCTTCACCCCCTCTATGGAGATGGTTCACATCTCCTCTGCCGAACGCAGAAAGACGCCTGAAAAAAAGGTCCGGGACTTTTTTTCAGGTGACAGGCGGCAGGCGTTCGGCGTGGAGATGTGAACCATCTCCATAGAGGGCAATGTTACATCATCCCTCTGGCGTGTCGGGGCGGCAGCGGGCGTCACACTACAGGCGACAAAACGTCTAGGTGTGAATGGGCTCTTAAGGTTAGACTTCAATAGACATCTGTGTATGAAGCCACACAAATGTCTATCAAGTAGCACCTGAAATCACGTAGACCTTACTACTCTGAAATCGCGCTAATTCAAGTGAAGAAACCGTCTCATGAGAAATAGGGGCAAACACAAAAGTTTTGCGTGTATAAATTTTGCTCAGTGTATAATTATATATATATATATATATATATATATATATATATATATATATATATATATATATATACACATATACACACACACACACATATACACATATACACATACATACACAGGGGCAGATTCACATAGAATTAGAACGGCGCAGCGTATCAGAGATATGCTAAGCAGCCGTATCTTACCTGGCTCTAAGTCGAATCCAGGAAGATTTCGCGCCGTAAGTTACGGCGGCGTAGTGTATCTCTGGGCGCGTAATTCAAATCGGCGGGTAGGGGGCTTGATTCATTTAAATGAAGCGCGTCCCCGCGCCTATTGAACTGCGCATGCTCCTTTTTGAAATTTCCCGCCGTGCTTTGCGCGAAATGATGTCGCAACGACGTCATTTTTTGAACTTAGACGTGACTTGCGTCCATCCCTATTCACGGACGACTTACGCAAAAAAAAATTCAAATTTCGACGCCGGAACGACGACCATACTTAACATGGCAAGTCTATCTATACGCCGCAAAATAGCAGCCTTAACTTTACGCCGGAAAAAGCCGACTAGAGACGACGTAAGAGAATGCGACGGCCACGCGTACCTTCGTGGATTGTCGGGAAAAAGCTAATTTGCATACCCGAAAACAACGCGAACTCCACCCAGCGGACGCCGAAGTATTGCATCTACGACCCGAAGACCTGTCGGATCAAACCCAGATGCCGTCGTATCTTGGTTTGAGGATTCAAACTAAAGATACAACGCGGGAAATTTAAAAGTACGCCGGCGTATCAGTAGATACGCCGGCGTACTCTCTCTCTGGATCTGCCCCACAGTGTGTATATATATATATATATATATATATATATATATATATATATATCTGACCACAGTACACTATTCAGTAAAGAAGCTTCAACTGATTTACATATTCGGTTTACATTCCAAATTGTCCATTTTGGCATGTAATGAATGAAATTCCCTTTTTTATATATTTTAAAGGCATTTTCGAACTCGGAATTACAGCGAAAACAACGAAGATCTCTGATACATGTGATGGAGACAATGATGATACCCAGCCGTCCCACTCAGACAAAATCGTACTGATCATCACATCGGAGGTAAGAGGCTATAGGCTCAATTCACTAAGATATAGTGCATGTGTCATCTGCCATAACGGTGTATCTCATTATTACTATTATTACTATTATTATTATTATAGTCAATTATTATTATACAGGATTCATAAAGTGCCAGCATTTTTTTTTTTTGTTCATATTCACTTTTTATTTTATAGACATAAATAATTAGAGTCACATGTTAAAAACATCCTATTCCTTTATCTATGCTCTATCCAATGATTCCCCCCCCCCCCCCAAAAAAAAACACCCCATCCCCCTGCCCTCCCTCCTTCCCTCTTTGATTCCTTCCACCTTCATCAATTCCTCCAGGTTCCCGACTCCCTGAAGTCCCGCCATTTCCCCCATATATCCCGGAATCTCCCCAGTGAGTCTTCTATATGGATAGATTATTCTATGGCTCTTATCGTTTCAACCCTTGCAACCCAGTCCTTCATACTCCTGGGACCTCCAGGCAGGGCCGTTTGAAGGAATTTGGGGGCCCCAAGCAAAATGGACATGGAGCCCCCCCCCGCACGCACTCATGCACCCCCCCCCCCATATTTTTTTTACCCCCCCCTATGTTTTTTTTACCCCCAATGTTCTTTTTACTCCCCCCAACCCCTCCCTCCCTATGTTTTTTATTCCCACCCCGGCCCCCCTCCCCACCCTACCGGGTCCATATCGCATGGCAGGAGATTCAGTTTCAGAAAATTGAATCTCCTAAACCGCGCGGTACCCGGAGTCCGGACTGACAGGAGGATAGAAAGAGGAGCTTGGCTACAGAGAAGGGGAAGTGACGGCTCGAGGCATCAGTGCTGCAGGCTCTCTATAGAGCGCTCGGGCAGCTGCAGCATATAGGAAGCGCAGCAAGGGCCCTGCTTGGGGCCCCAGGCCAGCTCGGGGCCCCAAGCAATTTCTTCGTTTGCTTGCCTTGTCGCGACGGGCCTGCCTCAAGAGACTCGGGATCAGGCTTTTGGCCGCATTCAAAAGAAATGGAACTAAAGTATTCTTATATTGAGGGGCCGTTTTCCTGTGATTTGATAGGTTGCTGCCAATATTCCCTCCCAATAGGGTTGGATCTTTGTGCATTCCCACCAGAGGTGCGCAAAGGTCCCTGGGGCATCTCATTCCCTCCAACAAGTTGGGTGTCCTCTACCAAGATCCTGTGTGCCCTCTGGGGGGGTCACGTACCACATTTCAACTGTCTTTGTATCTCCTGAGGAATGGCACCCCATTCTCAGAATTTTCCTTCTATGTTCCACATCTCTGAGCGAGCCTATCTCCTCTACCCATTTCCCCAAATATGGAGGGAATTCCGGTTCTGTTTCTTTAACCGCTTAACGACTGCCGCATGTATATGTACGTCCACAGAATGGCACGTACAGGCATATGGGCGTACATGTACGTCCCTGCCTTTCCGCGGGTCGGGGGTCCGATCGGGACCCCCCGCTACATGCAGCGGTCGGAAATAGCCGCACCCGCCATCCCGTTCTCTGGTCCCGGTCTCTTCCACTTCCTGCGGGTCGGTGACTCACAGTGCGCTCAGCCTATCAGCGGCCGCAGCAATGTCCCGCCGCGGCCGCTGATAGGCTGAGCGCACTGTGAGTCACCGACCCGCAGGAAGTGGAAGAGACCGGGACCGGAGAACGGGACGGCGATATCGGAACAACGGGGGATCGTAGGCAGGTAAGTGAAAGTTTATTTTGTATAGTTTTACAGCCCGGGCACAGCGGGGGTTAAAAGTTTTAGCTTGGAGAACTCCTTTAACTAATCCCTTTAAGCAGCCTGGTCATTGTTATGATAAATCAGGATTTCACTACAGGTCAGACTTGTCACCAAGCTTCACACAGTAGTTGATACATATCAACACAGAACTCCTTCATACAGAGGCCTCTAGGCTTTGTTAAGACAATAATAAACATTCATTTAGACTTCCCATATTGCAGGGGGGGGGGGGGGTCTTTATTCTCTATATAAGCCATATATAAGCTACGACTAATTGTATATTGCCTCTTTCACTTATTTTGAAAGGCTGAAGGTATTAGAAGACGGGAATCTTCCAGTCACTTTCTCAGTGTCTCAGGTAAGAGCATAAAAGGAATCTAGTAAGTGTTCTTTTAATCCTTTGAAGTAAAGCTTTCCTGTGATAGATGGAGGCGACCATTGCTGCTTCTTATGCCTATCCCTTTTTTTTTTGCTTACTCTATTGTTTCATAATTTAGGGGTCTATTTTATAAAATTTGTATTCCTCTTACATTCGTGCAAGCTGAACGAAACGTCGCCATAATTTTTCTAAGAGATTAGCTCTTGAATCATCAGCTCCATCTAGTGGCCAAAAATGCGGTATCGTTTGCGGTATTACAGAAAACGATACCACATATTGGCCACTGGATGGAGCCGACGATACAAGCGTTAATCTTTTTGGAAAAATACAATGGGCTGGATTCAAGAAGCAATTGCGCCTGTGTAACCATAGTTATGCAGCGCAATTGCTTACTTGCCCCGGCGTAACGAATGCTCCTGATTCAGGAACCTCGTTACGCCGACTGCAGTCTAAGATATGCGCGGCATAAGGCTCTTATGCCCGCATATCTTAGGCTGCATTCTTGCGATGGCCGCTAGGTGGCGTCCCCGTTGTGCACAGTGTATAGTATGCAAATTGCATACTAACACCGATTCACAACGTTGCGCGAGCCCTGAGTACGCAATTTACGTCGTTTACGTACGGCGGTTTTCGCGCAAGGCTGCCCCTGCTATTAGCAGGGGCAGCCCATGTTACGTATACCCGTCGTTCCCACTTCGCGAAATTTGAATTTTACGTAGTTTGCGTAAGTGAATCGTGAATGGCGCTGGACGCCATTCACATTCACTTTGAAGCAAATGACGTCCTTGCGACGTCATTTGCCGCAATGCACGTCAGGAAAGTTTCCCGACGGAGCATGCGCTCTACGATTGGCGCGGGAACGCGCCTAATTTAAATGATTCCCGCCCCCCTCCACTCCTTCGTCTCTCCCTCCCCGCAGTGCTCACCTGTAGGGGAACAGAGAAGCAGGGGTAAGACCAAAGGAGCAGGGGGGACGACAGAGGAGCACGGGGGAGGGGACAGACAGCTGACTCCACAGCTATGGCCTGGGAGTTTCTCACTTCTGCCTAATCTTGTCCCATAAGGGGGGGCACCAAACTGATTCTTTGCACCAAGTGAAATAATGTCTAGCGTCCCCACTGGTACTGCCTATAAGAGTACCAGTACCAGCTGTTCTACTCTAATTAAGTACAATGGCTAGTGGCTAGTAAAGGGGGAGAGGGGGCTTGGGTGGCCGGGGGGGGGGGGGGGCGGGATTTGTCCGGCCGCCATGGGAGAGACCTGTCAAAGTGGGCCAGTCTGGATGAAATCCAGGGCCAAATTTATGTCCCAGTCCAGCCCTGCCTGGAGCAAGTATGTCTTTTTTTTTTCAGTTTTTCGGGTTATTAGTTATTAACAACATTTGTTATTTGGAATAAATTCTAAAAAATTCAAAATTTGTAATGCTTCATTCGTTTGAATGCGATATTTGTTATTTCGGAAATTCGAAAATCCAAAAATTCGAAAGAACGAAAATCCAAAA
This sequence comes from Rana temporaria, assembly GCF_905171775.1. Taxonomy (NCBI): domain Eukaryota; kingdom Metazoa; phylum Chordata; class Amphibia; order Anura; family Ranidae; genus Rana; species Rana temporaria. The sequence goes on from NC_053496.1 coordinate 12,996,982, forward strand.
ATGTGAAGATAATTTTTTTTCGAAAATCAGAAATAGTAAGTAACTAAAAATAACGATTTAATTGTAGGTATTGGAATCTCCTTTCAAATTTGCCTGTTTTAGTGAACATAACGAATACGAATTCTTTCGAAGTTACGAATTATCCGAAATAACAAATGCTGCGTCAAAACAAATCTTTATAAAAAAAAAGGGTGGGACTTTAAAAGTGACCACAAGCAGAATAGATTTTATATAAATATATCAATTTTATTACAATACAAAAATAGAGATCACGAATAAAAGACACAATGGAATAGATTGAATCCAAAACAGTGGGCCAGATTCATAAAGAACTGCGGTGGCGTAACGTATCGTCTTTACGTTACACTGCCAAAAGTTTTCAGCGCAAGTGCCTGATTCACCAAGCACTGCATGTAAACTTACGGCGGTGTAACGTAAAGCCGTCCGGCGCAAGCCCGCCTATTTCAAATGGGGCGTGTACCATTTAAATTAGGCGCGTTCCCGCGCCAAACGTTCTGCGCATGCTCCGTGTGAAAATTTCCCGACGCGCATTGCGCAAAATGACGTCGCCAGGCGTAATGTTTTGAACGGCGACGTGCGTAACGTACTTTCGTATTCCCGGACGTCTTACGCAAAAAAAAAATTGAAATTCAACGCGGGAACGACGGCCATACTTTAACATGGCTCTTCTAAAGTTAAGCCATGAAAAAGCAGGCCTAACTTTGCGATGGGAAAAACCGACTAGCGACGACGTAACGAACGCGCGTACCTTCGTGGATCGCCGTAAAAGCTAATTTGGATACCCGACGCTGGAAAACGATGCAAACTCAACCCAGCGGCGGCCGAAGTATTGCATCCTAAGATCCGAAGGTGTACGAAGCCGTAAGCCTGTCGGATCTTAGCCAAATGCCGTCGTATCTTTTATGTGAATTACAAATAAAGATACGACGCGGCAAATTTGAAAATACGCCGGAGTATCAGTAGATACTCCGGCGTATCTCTTCTGTGAATCTGGCCCAATATTTCTTCGAATGAACACGGACCGTGTGTCCGTGTTCACCCGATCCGATCCGACAGACGGAAGAAAAAATAGGGTTTTCTTCCGTCCGCAAAATCGGATCTTTGCAGAGGCGGGTGATTACGGGTGTCAGCGGATAGTCATCCGCTGACACCCGCAATCACATAGGGACCAATGTATGTCCCGTTTTCATCCGCAAACGGATGGATGAAAAAGAGGACATACGGGGGCAGATTCAGATAGATTAGCGGATCTTTAGATCCGCGTAATCTATCTGATTTTCGATCCGCCGGTCCAATTTTGCGAGGCAAGTGCATGATTCACCAAGCACTTACCTCGAAAATTGCACCGTCGGATTGTAACTCCCCCGGCGGAATTCAAATTCCGTGGCTAGGGGGAGTGTACAATTTAAATCAGGCGCGTTCCCGTGCCGATTTAACTGCGCATGCGTCGCCGGCGAAATTTCCCAGTGCGCATGCTCCAAATGACGTCGCTAGGACGTCATTGTTTTCGGCGGCTACGTAAATTCCGGCCATCCGTATTCCCGACCGACTTACGCAAACGACGTAAAAATTTGAATCTCGGCGCGGGAACGACGGCCATACTTAACATTAGCTACCCCTCATATAGCAGGGGTAACTATCCGCCGGAAAAAGCCGAACGCAAACGACGTTAAAAAAAAGCGACGGGCGGGCTTTCGGTCTTGAATCAGCGGTTCTCCTCATTTGCATATCCGACTCGTAAAAAACAGCGACGACACCTAGCGGCCGGCGGGAGATTGCAGCCTGAGATCCGACTGATGTAAGTCACTTACACCAGTCGGATCTATGGGAGATCTATGCGGAACTGATTCTTATGAATCAGTCGCATAGATCCGACCGTGGGATCTCAGAGATACGACGGCGGATCTCAGAGATACGACGGCGGATCAGGAGATCCGCCGTCGTATCTCTTGATGAATCTGGCCCACGGTCCGCACATGTGAAAGGGGCCTAACTGCGCAAATATTGTGCTACATATAAAAATTGCAACTTTTATTCTCCAGGGTCTCTGCTTTCAGAAAATCTAGATTTTTACAGTAGTTTCTGAAAACAAAAAAAAGCAGACTTTAACACGTGCAAAAAAAAATAAAGAACGATCGCACCCAGTAAGAAAGAAGTAAAGTGGGGGGGGGGGGGGCTGTAAAAATGCAGCTCAACCACATGCTTCTACATTCCCCCCCCCCCCACCCCCATCCAAACAAAAGTCTAAACCAGCCCTTAAAGTAGAGAAAAATGCATTAACCTTCTATTCTTCTTTATCCTCAGATTCAACAAATGAAGCAGAAATCAGTGTAGTTGAACCAGATGACTTGGTGCCTGAGTCCTTTGAATTAACTGTACATATCATGGGTAAGTCGACTGCATGAAAACAGATGGGAGGGCACATGGGGTAAAGCCCAATTGGGACCAGACTTACGTGCGTAATTACTGTCTAACTTGGGGCTCCACCTTAACCACTTAAGGACCGGACCAATATGCTGCTAAATGACCCAAGGGGTTTTTTACAATTCGGCACTGCGTCGCTTTAACAGTCAATTGCGCGGTCGTGCGACGTGGCTCCCAAACAAAATTGGCGTCCTTTTTTCCCCACAAATAGAGCTTTTTTTTGGTGGTATTTGATCACCTCTGCGGTTTTTATTTTTTGCGCTATAAACAAAAATAGAGCGACAATTTTGAAAAAAATGCAATATTTTTTACTTTTTGCTGTAATAAATATCTCCCAAAAACATATATAAAAAAAATGTTTTTCCTCAGTTTAGGCCGATACGTATTCTTCATACTTATTTTTTGGTAAAAAAAAATCGCAATAAGCGTTTATCGATTGGTTTTCCCAAAATTTATAGCGTTTACAAAATAGGGGATAGTTTTATTTTTTTTAATTTTTTTTTACTACTAATGGCGGCGATCAGCGATTTTTCTCGTGACTGCGACATTATGGCGGACACTTCGGACAATTTTGACACATTTTTGCGACCATTGTCATTTTCACAGCAAAAAATGCATTTAAATTGCATTGTTTATTGTGAAAATGACAGTTGCAGTTTGGGAGTTAACCACAGGGGGCGCTGAAGGAGTTAGGGTTCACCTAGTGTGTGTTTACAACTGTAGGGGGGTGTGGCTGTAGGACTGACGTCATCGATTGTGTCTCCCTATAAAAGGGATCACTCGATCGATGCAGCCGCCACAGTGAAGCACAGGGAAGCCGTGTTTACATACGGCTCTCCCCGTTCTTCAGCTCCGGGGAGCGTTCGCGAGGGGGCGGCTAGAAACGAATAGCCACGCCCTCGTCCTGGATCGCTCCTGAAGCCACAGGAACCGCCGCATGTACGGGGGGGGGGCCCGATCGGACCCAGGACCCACATCTAGGCAGGGACGTACAGGTACGCCAATGTGCCTGTCCGTGCCATTCTGTCGACGTAAATGTACATGCGGCGGTCCGGAAGTGGTCAAAAGCTGCTTTAACAGCATGAAATCACTTCCTGTTGTAGGGTGACAATGCTTACAATGTACTGCTATGGATCCGCAGCATCGTCACCCCAAGCTGCTTGCTTCTAAATTTGGCCTACCATACACTTCCCCCCTCTCCTCATCTGCTTAACATAGAGTGGAGGTGTTCTGTAGTTCACAGAGGTGACCTGTGGAGGGCTAATTAGATCACTTGAGATAATGCTACAAGTTACAAGCTCACTGGAATTGACTTCACTTCCTGTTTGGTGAAACCGTAGCCGCAGGACAGGAAGTGGAGGGGAAATCTTTAAGATAACAGCAAAAAAACAGAAAAGTTCTAATCCTTTACTACCCAATCAAAAACGCTCTCGACATACACTACTTTTAATGCCCCATTCACATCTAGCGATTTGGAATGTCGGGAAGAATCGGCACAACTAATAAGTCTGCTTGAGAAGTAACAAGCTCATGGGAATTCTGGCACTATTAACCAATCTTTTCCCTCACTTCCTGTTGTCAGCAGGACAGGAAGTAATGGGAAATCTTTTGGACCCAACACAAGTCCTAATCCTTCTCTACCCAATCAAAAACACTTTAACAGATCAAAAGGGAGCAGATATGAGAAGCTTTTTGTTAGGGTTCGCGCTAGGGTGACCACGTGGATTGCCCGGGACAGTCCCGCATTTTGCAGGTCTGTCCCGGGCACCTTCATTCCAGGACAATACAGAATGATACGGAATGAAACTGACACAGCCACCCCTCAAGCCAAACTGATGCCCCCAAAAAAGGCCACCACATCACCACTTTACTCACTGACAGTACTTGTCCTGGCCGGGAATGCCTGGAGGAGCACAATCCCCGCCCCCTGTGTGTGATTGGAGAAATCATAAATCCCGCCTCCAATGTCCAATCACTGTGCTGTGATTCGTTACAGCACAAGCTGATTTTTGGGAAAGGGGGGTGTCCCTGAATGGTAGTTTTGAAATGTGGTCACCTTAGTTCACGTGGCTCTTGAATTTCGCCTTTTTTTTCTCAGAGAATAGTTGTAGGAACCCTTCTGAGTCACCCTTCTTTTCTGCTCCCCCACCATCCCACTGAAAAAAAACAACCCTGCTTTTGGATCTCTTGGACATACCTCTTGGATCGCTTCATGTTTTCCCTTTTTGGTTCATATACATTTTTGATCCCTTGGACCCAACACAAGTCCTAATCCTTCCCTACCCAATAAAAATACGAGCTTGACTGCGTTCCCCCACGCTCCCACTCAAAAAAGCCCTGCTATTGGATCTCTTGGACATACAGCGCCTCTTGGATCACTTCCGGTTCAGGTACATTTTTGATCTCTTGGACCCAACACAAGTCCTAATCCTTTCCTTACCAATTAAAAAACTAGCTTGACATACACTAATGCCGCGTACACACGATCGGTTTGTCTGATGAAAACGGTCTGATGGACCGTTTTCGTCAGACGAACCGATCGTGTGTGAGCCCCATCGGTTATTTATCCATCGATTAAAATAACGAGGAACTTGTTTTAAAATTATCTGATGGTTAACTAACCGATAGAAAAAAACGATCGTCTGTGGGCACGTCCATCGGTTAAAAATCCACGCATGCTCAGAATCAAGTCGACGCATGCTGGGAAGCATTGAACTTAATTTTTCTCAGCATGTCATTGGGGTAGATTCAGGTAGGGGCGCGCAAAACTGCGGCGGCGTAACAAACGACATTTACGTTACGCCTCCGCAAGTTTTACGGGCAAGTGCTTAATTCACAAAGCACTTGCCTGTAAAGTTGCGGCGGCGTAGCGTAAACGGGGCCGGCGTAACCGCGCGTAATTCAAATGATCCCGTAGGGGGCGTGGATCATTTAAATTAGGCGCGTTCACGCGCCGAACGTACTGCGCATGCGCCGTGCCTAAAATTTCCCAACGCGCATTGCGGTAATTGACGTCGCAAGGACATCATTGGTATCGACGTGAACGTAAATGGCGTCCAGCGCCATTCACGGACGACTTACGCAAACGATGTAAAATTTTCAAATCGCGACGCGGGAACGACGTCCATACTTAACATTGGCTGCCTGCCCAAAAACTACGTACGCAAACGACGTAAAAAACGAACGCCGGGCGCACATACGTTTGTGAATCGGCGTAAGTATGTAATTTGCATACTGTACGCTGACAACTACGGAAGCGCCACCTAGCGGCCAGCGTCAGAATGCAGAGACTTATGCCAGTCGTATCTTAGGCTAAAGTCGGCGTATCTAGCTTTCTGAATACAGAAAGTAGATACGCCGGCGCAACTAAGCAATTACGCTGCGTATCTATGGATACGCAGGCGTAATTGCTACCTGAATCTACCCCATTGTGTTTTACGTCACCGCGTTCTGAAACGATCAGTTTTTTAACTGATGGTGTGTAGGCACAACTGATGAAAGTCAGCTTCATCGGATATCATCGGATATCCGATTAAATAATCCGACCGTTTTCATCGGATGAACCGATCATGTGTACAGGGCATTAGGCCTCGTACACACGTCCGAGAATATCGTCGGGAAAAACCTGTCGTTTTCCCTGACGAGATTCTTGGCGAGAAACACTTGCCGCCGGAGTGTACTGACTTTCATTTCAAAAGAACCGCGGTTCTCTTGACAGGAAAGAACGCAATGACGTCATCGCGTATGATGAGCATGCGCTCGTCACATTCGATCCCGTCGCCACCATCTTGCTTCACCCTACCTATGCCGTGGACGCTACCACGCACGCGTCAAAGTCATTTCGAGAATGCGCGGGTTTTCACGGCGACAGGTAAGTATACACACTCTCGGGTTTCTCGTCTGGAAACAGGCCGACAAGAATCTCGACGAGAAAAAGGAGAGCGGGTTCTTTTTTTTTCTCGTCGCGATTCTGGCCAGATTTCCAGACGAGAAACCTGAATGCCTCGTACACACGAGCGGGAATCTCGGCAAGAAGCAGTTTCCTTGCTGGTTTTTGCCGAGAAACCCAGTCGTGTGTACGAGGCCTTCCAGATCAAAATGGATCAGATATGAGAAGTTCGTTGTTAGGATCTACTTATCCTTCATTTCGTCATTTCTTACTTTTGTCTTTCTCTTTAACTGTTAGGTGAGCCTGTGGCCTTAATGGCAGGAAACTACAACAACTTGCTATCTACTCCCTCCGGGTGCTGTGACCAGATGCAGGGTAGCTTGCAGGCCCTTATCTTCCTTAAAGAACATCTAGAGAACCTTGGAGAGCTAACTGATGACGAATCAAAGAAAATGGAGGATAAACTTCTAAAAGGTATGAAAAGACCCCCTTGCTTCCACATATAAAGCAATGAAGATTAAAGTACCATATTTATCGGGATATAGCGCGCTCCCGCGTATAGCGCGCACCCCTAAAAATGCCCGAAATTCCTGTGGAAAAAATATTTTTTGTACTTACAGTTTTGGTGTCTTGCGCGGCGGCCTCGTCGGGTCCGGCGTCCGTCTGCGGCTTCGGGTGTCCTCTTCGTCGGGTCCGGCGTCCTTCTGCGGCTTCGGGTGTCCTCTTCGTCGGGTCCGGCGTCCTTCTGCGGCTTCGGCTGTCCTCTTCGTCGGGTCCGGCGTCCTTCTGCGGTGTCCTCGCGTCCTCCCCGCTCGTTTCCCGCGCCAAGTTTGAATACTGCGCCGATATATACAGAGCGCAGTACACTCGTGTATGGTCGGGCAGGCTCGGCTACTCTCGCGCTGGACGTACGATGCTGCCGAAAAAATATGTAATCTCTTCTCTCTTGACGCAAGATAATAAGCGGGGGGGGGGGGGCCTGGGGACAATCGGGCCCCTTACAGGTGTAATGAAAAGAAAAAAACAGGAGGGGGGCCAGCCAGGCCTGTAAGGGGCCCTGGAGACCATTGGGCCCCTAAGGCCGCATTCACACTACAACGCGGCGTACGCGGCGTATTTTGCCGCGATTTGTTTAACTTTTTTTTTTTTTACAAATTATTTCCATTGCTGTCTATGCCAAACGCCGAAAGCTGCCTGAAAAAAAGGGTCCGGGACTTGTTTTCAGGCGGCAGGCGTACGGCGTGTCGGCGTTTGGCGTGAGATGTGAACCATCTCATAGACAGCAATGGAAATTCGCCCCTCCAGTGGCACGAGCGTTGCGCTTCAGGCGTATATACGCCGAGGTGTGAATGCAGTCTTACAGGTGTAATGCAAAAAATAAATAAATAATATATATAATTTTTTTTTATTTAAAAAAAAAAAAAATGGGAGGGGGGCCAGCCGGGCCTGTAAGGGGCCCTGGGGACCATCGGGTCCGCCCCTTACAGGTGTAATGCCAAAAAAAGGGAGGGGGCAAGCCGGGCCCCTTACTGGCGTAATGCCTGTACCCCCCCCCCCCAATGGCGGCCCTGGTCATGGCTCTCAACAGCCTGCCCATGTGTGTAAGGAAAGGGCTCTTGGAAGATGTAGTTCTGGTGGTATGCGTATCTAAATAGGAACTGACCTCTGAGCGTGTATCCCTGCAAGGAGGAGAGGGAGGTTTAGGTTTTAGGTTAAATTTGGGCAAAAACCTGTCTCAACACTCTAAAGCTGGCCATAGATGGATCCAAATCCGTCTGGTTCAGCTGGGACTGGCTGAATTTTGATCCATCTACGGCCACTCCCGCTCAACAGAAGTTGATCTAATGATCGTCTGCTGTCAAACAGTAAATGTTGGAAATTTTTGCAGACCATTTCTTTCACAGTAAAACAATGCTGCCATCTTGACTCTCAACAGCCTGCCAATGCCTTCTGCATTGGGAAGGGGTTCTTGGGAGATGTATTTCTGGTGGTGTGCATATGTGAATGGGAACTGACCTCCGAGCATTTAATTCTGCAAGAAGGAGAGAGAGGTTTTGGCTTAAATTTGGGCAATGCCTGGACACTTTTAGGTAGATTCAGTAAGAGTTAGGCCGGCTTATCAGTAGATAAGCCGACCTAACTCAGAATCTACGCCGACGTATGTTTAAGCGTATGCTCAAACAGAGATACGCTTAAACATATCTAAGATAGGACGGCTTGCGCCGTCCTATCTTAGATTGCAATTTTTCGGATGGCCGCTAGGTGGCGCTTCCATTGTGGCCGGCGTAGATTATGTAAATGAGATTCACAAACGTACGCCCGGCCGCCGCAGTCGATTTACGCCGTTTCCGTAAGGCCTTTTCAGACCTAAAGTTATTCCACCTATTAGGTGGAATAACAATGTTAAAGTATGGCCGCCGTTCCCGCCGCGAGGTTCGAATTTTTTACGTCGTTTGCGTAAGTCGTCTGCGAATCGGGAGTTACGTCGTTTACGTCCACGTCGAAATCAATAGGCCCTTACGGCGTACTTAGCCGCAATGCGCACTGGGAAATGTAGGCGCCCGGCGCATGCGAAGTGAAAAAAAAATGTCAAAAACGTGAGGTCAAGCCTCATTACCATTAAACACGCCCCCCTCAACCCATTTGAATTAGGTGCCCTTACGCCCGCTCGTTTTAGGCTACGCCGCCGTATATTAGCAGGCAAGTAGATAGAGAATCATTACTAGCCTAGCTAATTCACAGCGGCGTAGCCTAAACAGGCTAAGCTACGCTGCCGTAACTTTATGCCATTGTACCTGAATCTACCTATTTAAGATTTATTTATTTTTCACTTACAGGCTATATGGATATGATTAGATGTCAACAATATGATGGAAGCTTCAGTCGGTATCCAGGCACCTCTGGAACAAGCACTTGGTAAGGACAATGCACAACCAAGTTCACATGGGCATTGCATACATTTACTGAAAAACACAAGTGAATTAGAGGCTGGGATTGACAGCTAATGCAGACTGTTGGACGGAGGCTCAGAAACCCGCAGTAGGCGGGGATTGTCGCTGGCAGAATCTTCCCTAACAACCAGGATTCCAAATCTTTTCTTTTCTAATATACCGTTGTGCTCAAAAGTTTTCATACCCGGACAGAAATTTTTGGCATTAATATTGAAAATATGACCGATCGCGCCAAAAAAAACATCTTATTTAAACCCTTCCCGACCAGCCGCCGCAGTAATACTGCGTCAGGTTGGCACAGCTGCACGAGCCGTCATTGCTGTATGTTGACTCGTTAAGATGCTGTTAGCAAGAGCACGTGCGCCGCCGGCAGCGCCCGCCGGGCACGCGCATCGGCTCTGGGGACACGCTGCGGGCGCTGCCGGTGGCGCACGTGCTCCTGCTACAGCATCTTAACCACATAAGGACCGCCTCCTGCACATATACGTCGGCAGAATGGCACGGCTAGGCACAAGCACGTACATGTACTTTGCCTTTAAGAGCCCAGCCGCGGGTCGCCGGCACGCGGACGCGACCCGGTCCGAAGCTCTGTGACCGCAGCCGCGGGACCCGCGGACCCGATCGCCGCCGGTGTCCCGCGATCAGTCACAGGAGCTGAAGAACGGGGAGAGCTGTGTGTAAACACACCTTCCCCATTCTTCACAGTGGCGCTGTCATTGATCGTCTGTTCCCTGATCATAGGGAAAGACGATCAATGACGTCACACATCCAGCCCCGCCCCCCCCCTACAGTTAGAAACACATATGAGGTCACACTTAACCCCTTCAGCGTCCCCTAGTGGTTAACTCCCAAACTGCAATTGTCATTTTCACAGTAATCAGTGCATTTTTATAGCACTTTTCGCTTTGAAAATGACAATGGTCCCAAAAATTTGTCAAAATTGTCCGAAGTTCAAAAAAAAAAAAAAAAAATTGTCCGAAGTGTCCGCCATACTGTCGCAGTCATGAAAAAAAATCGCTGATCGCCGCCATTAGTAGTAAAAAAAAAAATATATTAATAAAAATGCCATAAAACTATCCCCTATTTTGTAAACGCTATAAATTTTGCGCAAACCAATCGTTAAACGCTTATTACAATTTTTTTTACCAAAAATAGGTAGAAGAATACGTATCGGCCTAAACTGAGGAAAAAATATATTTTTTATATCTTTTTTGGGGGATATTTATTATAGCAACAAGTAAAAAATATTGCATTTTTTTCAAAATTGTCGCTCTATTTTTGTTTATAGCACAAAAAATAAAAACCGCAGAGGTGATAAAATACCACCAAAAGAAAGCTCTATTTGTGGGGAAAAAGGGATGCCAATTTTGTTTGGGAGTCGCGTCGCACGACCGCGCAATTGTCAGTTAAAGCCACGCAGTGCCGAATCGCAAAAAGGGGCAACGTCCTTTAGCTGCATAATGGTCCGGGGCTTAAAGGAGTTGTAAAGAAAAAAATGTTTTCACCTTAATGTAATCTATGCATTAAGGTGAAAAAACATTGAATGCTGCCTCCCCCCCCCCCCCCCCCGAGCCCCCGTTATACTTACCTGACCCCTCGAAAGTCCCGCGCGGTCCCAATATCCTCTTCGCCGCTCAGCCTGGCCGCTGATTGGCTAGAGCGGATGTATTGGGAGCAGCGCAGCCATTGGCTGGCGCTGCTGTCAATCACATCCAGTGACGCGGCGCGCCGAGGGGAGGGGACGAGTGATACAGTGAGCGGCTATGGCCGCTCGCTGTATCACGGGAGAGCGCCTGCAATTACTGACCACCATGCGAGCTCTCGCATGACTGTGGTGAGTAATTGCGGGGAGGACCAGAGACAGCCGCCGAGGGACCCCAGAAGAAGTGGATCGGGGCCACGCTGTGCAAAACGAACTGCACAGTGGAGGTAAGTATGACATGTTTGTTATTTATAAGGTAAAAAATGTTTTCCTTTACAAACGCTTTAAGTGGTTAAACTGTACTTTTTCATGAAAATATGTGTTTGCTAAATGACTGTGCAAATATCGTGTGACGTAAAAAAAAATTAGCAACCACCATTTTATTCTCCATGGCCTCTGCTTTTATAAAACATACAATGTTTTAGGGGTTACATGTTTAGGTTTTTACATGTACAGTAAAACCTTGGTTTGAGAGTAATTTGGCTTGATAGCGTTTTGCAAGACAAGCTATTTTTTTTTATAAGTTTTGACTTGATATACAAGCGATGTCTTGATATAAGAGTAGCATCATGTCACAACAGAGTATAAAAGAGAAGAGAGGAAGCCTCTCAGGCTGCATTCACACCTGAACGCGGCGTATTGTACAGCGATTTGCCGTGACAAAACGCGTCGTTTTTTAGCCTAAAATACGCCGGAGGGGTGATTTAACATTGTCGGCTATGTCGAACGCCGAAGCCGCCTGAAAAAAAGGGTCCGGGACTTGTTTTGAGCTTCAGGCGTACGGCGTTCGGCGTGGAGATGTGAACCATCTCCATAGCCAACAATGTTAAATCACCCCTCCAGCGTATTTCAGGCTGCAATAGCGCCGGGCGTAAAAACGCCTAGGTGTGAATGGAGCCTCAAGTAGTAATATGATTACAGTTAATGAAGGTACAACATTTAGCAACTTATTGCTACACAAAGGGCCCATACACATGATCTGACTTTTTTGACAACAAACTTCAAAATGACCAGGTTTTTAGAAAAATCCGACCGTGTGTACGCTCCATCGGACAAACTTTTTCGGTTTTCATCGGACAAATGTTCGCTCTGCAGACAAACTTTTCGGCAACAAAAGTCTGATGGTGCAAAGTCCGATCGTGTGTTCAGAAACTTTGGATTTAAGTCCAAAGTAAAAACACGCATGCTCAAAACCAATGCAAGAGATCAACCAGCAATGGCAGAAGTTGCCCAAAGGGTGGCACTAAAGAGCAAAAAAAAACACGTTGTACGTCAATTACGTCACTACGTTCGTGATTGTTGGCTGAAAAAGTCCTGCCGTGTGTATGAATACCAACAACGCCCTTCGAACAAAAATCCATGGAAAAGTTTGTTTGAAGTCCGATTGTATGTATGAGGCTTTAGAGACGCCTCTCTCTTTTCTTTTATACTGGATCTCCTGCTGGATTTTGCGTCTAATCCCCTTGTGGAGGCTTCCATTTGTGGATGGACATTTTATGGTTACACAACCTGGTCACATTGCTATAATCTTTTTATATGGACTATAAACTGAATGACTTCTGAATAAATGGTTGTGGAACGAATCACTTGAGTTTCCATTATTTCCTTTGGGGAAATTTGCTTTGATATACAAGTGCTTTGGATTACAAGCCTGTTTCTGGAACAAATTATGCTTGCAATTCAAGGTTTTACTGTATGTGAGAAGTGTTATGTAGCGCTACCCCCTCAGGAGCCGCTGGTTAGATTGGGACGGCATGATTATGTTACCTCTGTGATGTGTCTAGGGATGATGATGATGATGAGCAATGACGGAATCTCCAAACTGCAGGGTGTCGTTTTCTGTGCTTTTATTTCTCGCCTAACATGGCAAACAGTTAACATGAGGTAGATAGAGAAAGGTTGGTGAAAGGAGAATTTGCAGATTCAGGCCTCTGGATACCGGAAGCAGTCCTGCCTCCAATGGGACTTTAACTCATGTCGCCACTCCAGACGGAGTGGGTAAAGTGTACCTGGACAGGCCTCTCACACCGACCTGGCAGCCAGGGTATCACTTAGAACTTCTGAGGAGGAACAAGTCTCTGCCACCGACTTGGCTCTAATGGAATTAGGATTAGGAGTGGAACCTCTGCCACAGGCCCTCTACTCAGGAATGAAGATAATAGAGCGAATCCTCTCAGCGAATATAATTTGCCTGAATCTCCCTCAGGTAGGCTTCTTGGTTTTAGGGGTCACCGACTGACAAGTTGCAGCATACAACTTCTCAGTGCCCGGCCACCCAGATCCCCGATGGATTGTCTAAACCCTGTTGGATCACCTGCCTCCGGGGCTCACCTCAGACCGACACCCCACCAAACAGCACAACTCGCTTGGGATCTTTCTCATGAAGTGTGGGGACTCAGTAAGTCACTGGGGCCCCATTGCAGCTTTAGTTGCTCTGGGCCATGAGGGCCCGGAGTCAGGAACTCCGCATAGCACGTGCGCCCCGGCCTGGTAGGCCATCTCGCCCGGGGCCCGTGATTGTGCACACCCTAAAGGTGGGTGCCGCACCTGGAACCAGGAACGGGCGAACAACCCCACAAAATGGCGTCTGCCTAAAAAAATACCCTCCCCCAGCATGCCCCGCGAGGGAAACAATCCTGATTGGCTGCTGGAGAAAGGCGCCTCCGCCTGGACCCCTCTGGCACCACCTGCTATCCAAAGATGGAACGGTATCTTTGGAACACATAATGAACCCACAGGACAGCCCAGTCTGGCAGAAACCCAATTTACACAAAACAACATGGATGAGAGCAAAGTAACTCTCTCATCCCCCTCTAAATTTAACATAGCACCTGTACTGAAAGTACACAGGCGCTACAGTTAGAATTGGCCTAATTTTGAAGAGCAGAGAGAATGGCAGTGGGTACAATCATGGGCGTAGCATCAGGGGTTGCAACTGTGACCACCACCCCTAGCTCCAGGGGGGCCACAGCTCTGCTCCCTGCTGTCATATTACTTTTGATTTCCTCCTCAAAATTCCAGAGCTGGAGTCCAGCTCTGATCCACCTTGTGTCCCCCAGACACCTTGTGTCCCCCAGGGCCACACCCTTCCTCTGCTCTTATTGAATGGAGTCATGTCATTACTAGGATGAGGGAGGGAGGCGAGGTCATGTCATTACTAGGATGGGGGGGGGGGGGGTGGGCGATGGTTTCCACAAAATATTTTGAATTGCCCTCTCAATATGTACATACATCTCTTGCCTTGTACAGACGAGCAAACATTTTAGATGAAACCGGTCCGTCGGTTATATCTGTATATATATCGCCCGGGGATATCTGTATGGTGGCTGTACTCACCATCATACAGAAATCCGCGAGTAAACAATATGCGGGGCGTGTCCGCGCCGTCGCCGCGACGATGATGGGGCGACGTGGGCGGCCCTGCCAGTTCAATGCTTCCACGCATGCGTCAAAGTCATTCGACGCATGCGAGGGATGGCGGGCTCTCGGACATGTACAGTAGGTCTGTACAGACGACCAAACATGTCCGAGCGGGCAGGATTCCAGCGGACTGTTTTAAAACAAGTCCAGAAATATTTGCCCGCTGGAAAAAGGCCCGGCGGGCAAATGTATGCTGGAATCCTGTCCGCTCGGGCCTACACACGACCGAACATGTCTGCTGAAACTGGTCCGCGGACCAGTTTCAGCAGACATGTTCGGTCGTGTGTACGGGGCCTTTGAAATAACTCTGAGTATCTTGGCACATAATGGGAGTATCTTGGTGTGCAGTGGAAGGGGCAGGTAGTAGTGAGGGGCACCAGGACAACTTTTACATCAGGGCCCACATACTTTAAGCTTCACCTCTGGGCACAATTATGGATTTTCTTCTTTTTTTCAGGGGGACCATCTTAGGTCTTCGTACACTTATCCATCTGAGCAAACACATTTATATTGATGAGAACATCCCAAAAAAAAACTTTGCATACCTAGGAAAAATACAGGACTCGAAAAGTGGCTGCCTTAACCCTGAATGGTACTGGTCCACCAACCAGGTGAGTGCAATACTAACTAAATTATTATTATTATTTTATTTTACTAAATTCATAGATCACAGCAGGCATTTTCTGTAGGCCTTAAGAAAAATGTAGTACCATTCCATCCAGTTTTCTTTTGACTGATGAGATCCTATCACTTTGCCCACTCAGGGCCAACAGACAGTGTGACAGTGGTGGGGCCTGAGAAAGCAGGTTGTATATGGGAAAGCCAGAAATTGTCAGGTTCCCAACAACCCAGAAGATACTAAAAATGAGGATGTGCTTGTTCCCAATGAAGGTGGTATAAGGGCTCATTGACACCAGTAAAATGAACACATTTTGTATCTTGTGTTAGAAAAATGTATCCAAACCCAAAATCAAAAATATAATATGAGGGCTGTACGTTCAGACGTCCTTCATATCTCACCGGTTGGTAGAGTGACTCTTCCTCTATAGTAACCCTTCTTCTTTGCAGATAAATAATGAATTGTAAGCAGAAGCAAGATTGAGTTCTTGATGAAGAAGGGGGTACTGGCTGTCTGATATCAGACATCACCGATATAGAGGGCCATATTCTGAGTATAGTTACGACGGAGTATCTCAGGATACTCCGTCGTATCTCTCTTTTTTGGCCCACGTATCTATGCGAGTGATTCTTAGAATCATTTTCGCATAGATACGCTGAAGATCCGACATGTGTAAGTCACTTACACTGTCGGATCTTAAATGTAATTACTCCGCCGGCCGCTAGGTGGCGTTTACGTTCAGGTCTCATTTGTTTATGCAAATGAGCCTGATACGCCGATTCACGAACAAAATCGCGTCGCGTAACCGTCGCTCATGTCGTTTGCGTAGGCGTAAGGTTACCCCTGCTATATGAGGGGTAACCTTACGCCAGTCCCACGTAGGCCATGTTAAGTATGGCGTAGGGTCCGCGTCGTGTTTTCCCGTCGGGTACGTTGTTTTACTAAGTCGTCCGCGAATACGACTTTACGTCAATGACGCACACGTTGGCGTCATTGACGTTTTACGCCGAGAACTGGAGCATGCGCACTGGGCTATTTTAAGCCCGGCGCATTGCGCAGTTCGTTCGAATCGGGGGGCGCGCTTAATTTAAATACAAGCCGCCCCCTTGGATATACGCGGGGATACGCCGGGCCAATTACACTACGCCGCCCCAAACTACGGAGCAAGTGTTTGGGGAATACAGCACTTGCTCCTGTAGGTTGGGGCGGCGTAGTGTAAATGGCTTACGTGCCGCCCACCTACAATGTACCAGAATATGGCCCAGAATGTTTACTGTGATGGCACCATTAATAAGAACAATGCCTTGTCATTGGTGACTCTTCTCAATGGCGTTCTCCATAAACATTCTGTAGACTTCTGTGGATGTCAGACAGCCTGCACCCCTTCTTCATCAAAAACTCAACAATGGCATATTGCTTCTGCACACAATCTATTATTTACCTGCAGTGAAAAAGAAGAATAGTTACTATAGAGTAGGGATGAGCTTTATGATCGAGACTTGAACATTGTCTGTTTGCCCATTCGCTAAACAACATTGTCTGTTTGCGGAAAATTCGAAAAGCCGCGGGAAACCCTTCAAAAGTCTATGGGAAAAATCAAAAGTGCTCATTTTAAAAGGTTAATATGCAAGTTATTGTCATAAAAAGTGTTTGGGGACCCGGGTCCTGCCCCAGGGGACATGTATCAATGCAAAAAAAAAAAGATTTACAAATGGCCGTTTTTTCGGGAGCAGTGATTTTATTAATGCTTAAAGTGAAACAATAAAAGTGAAATATTAAATTCCGTACCTGGGGGTGTCTATAGTATGTCTGTAAAGTGGCGCATGTTTCCCGAGCTTAGAAAAGTCCCTGCACAAAATGTAATTTCTAAAGGGAAAAAAGTCATTGAAAACTACTCGCGGCTATAAGGAATTGTCGGGTCCCGTCACAGATAAAAGTAATTGGAAAAAAACAGCATGAGTTCCCCCCTTAGTCCATTACCAGGCCCTTTGGGTCTGGTATGAATATTAAGGGGAACACCGAACCAAAATTTAAAAAATAATTGCGTGGGGGTCCCCCCAAATTCCATATCAGGCCCTTCAGGTCTGGTATGGATATTAAGGGGAACTCTGCGCCATTTTTTTTTAAAACACTGGAAACATGCGCTATTTCACAGGCATACTATAAACACCCCCCAGGTACGAAATTTTAAGGAATATTTCACTTTTATTGTTTAACTTCAAGCATTATTAAAATCACTGCTCCTGAAAAAAACTGCAGTTTTTAAAACTTTTTTTTGCATTGATACATGTCCCCTGGGGCAGGACCCGGGTCCCCAAACACTTTTTATGACAATAACTTTTATATTAGCCTTTAAAATTAGCACTTTTGATTTTTTCACATTCGTGTCCCATAGATTTTAACGGTGTTTGCGTATTCTAACAAATTTTTTGTCTGTTCGAATGTTCTGCTGCGAACCGAACCAGGGGGTGTTCGGCCCATCCCTAGTCACAGGTTGGTAGAGCGACTCTTCCTCTATAGTAACCCTTCTTCTTTGCAGATAAATAATGAATTGTAAGCAGAAGCAACATTAAGTTCTTGATGAAGGAGGGGGTACTGGCCAGTGTTGCCAACCTACCAGATTGAAATTTACTGGCACGACACCCGAAATTTACTGGCACAGCCACGTTTTTACTGGCATTTCACAAAAGTTACTAAATTAAATTTTTAGGTGCAAATTTCAGTATTTAGGCTACAAACAAGTACGCTAGTCAAATAGCAATGTGATTTAAAGTAGATACTGTATTAAGGTAAAAAAACATATTTTTAGTGGCGCTTTACCGCCAATTTCGCTGCGCTATTCGGCTGCTAGTGGGGCGGTTTTCCCCCCTGCTAGAAGCCGAGAAAGGATTAAAAAACCGCCGCAAATCGCTTTTGCAAAGGCGCATTGCCGGCGGTATAGCCACGGTGTTCCATTGATTTCAATGGGCGGGGGCGATGGAGAAGCGGTATACACACCACTCCTTCACCGATCAAAATATGCGGCTAGCAGGATTTTTTTTACCGTCCTGCTAGCGCACAGCTCCAGCGTGAAAGCCCTCGGGCTTTTACATTGGAGACACAGCAGCGGCTGAATTACGCCGGCGTATCTACTAGTTTTAAAGTTTTAAAGTTCCCGCGTCGTATCTTTGTTTTGTATCTACAAAACAAGATACGACGGCATCTGGGATCGATCTGACAGGCGTACATCTTAGTACGCCGTCGGATCTTAGGTGCATTTTTCCGCCAGCCGTTAGGTGGCGTTTCCGTCGAATTCCGCGTTGAGTATGCAAATTAGCTAGTTACAACGATCCACGAACGTACGTCCGGCTGGCGCATTTTTTACGTAGTTTGCGTTCGGCTTATTCCGGCATATAGTTAAAGCTGCTATATGGTGGCGTACTTAATGTTAAGTATGGCCGTCGTTCCCGCGTCAAAATTTGATTTTTTTACGTCATTTGCGTAAGTCGTTCGCGAATAGGGATTTGCGTAGAATGACGTCACCGCCGTAAGCATTGGCTTGTTCCAGTTTAATTTCGAACATGCGCACTGAGATACCCCTACGGACGGCGCATGCGCCGTTCAAAAAAAACGTTGTTTACGTCGGGTCACGACGTATTAACATAAAACACGCCCCCATCACATCATTTTGAATTGCGAGCCCTTACGCCACCAAAGATACTCTACGCCGCCGTAAACTTACGGTGCGCATTATTTATGGATTTAGAAAAAAAAAGTTACGCTACGCCCGGCGGGAAGATGCGCCGCGCTAGGTGGATCTGCCGCACAGTGCATAACAAGTCAAGGTAACAAGATTAGCTACAGGGAAACCACATTCAATACTGGTGTATAGCCCCGTAATTGTTAAGGGCACAGCTTTCAAAGTTCACTTCCACTTTAAAGTCATTGTAAATGTTTGCATAAAAAAAAACAAGTTATACTTTAAAAACTTACCTGCTCTGTACAATGATTATGCATGGAGCAGCCCCAGTCCTCCTCTTCTCAGCTCCCCCACCGGCGCTCCTCCCTCCTGCCAAGTGCCCCCAAAGCAAGCGTGTGTGCCTTCTCATTCTTGAGCCTCGCCCCCTGCTCCCTCCTCATGGGCTGTGGCCAATGGCTCCCACTGCTGTGTCTAAACCAATGAGAGGGGAGAGAGCTAAGAGAGCCGCTGCTCTCATGCACATCACAAGATTGAGATGGTCCCAGGTAAGTACAAGGGGGGGGGGGGCTGCATACTAAAAAAAAATGTTTACCTTAATGCAGAGAATGTTTTAAAGTACAAAAACCTTCACCTTTTAGAACCACATTAAGGATTATGTTTTTGTAGAATTTCAGCGGCTCACAGCAGGAGTCCGGTGCGTCTCCATTCACCATTTCAGCCCGAATTTTGGGCTGAATTCAGAACTGAAACGGACTCTGTGGAGATGTGTGAAGCGGCTCCATAGAGAGCCGGTCACAATCTCCTATCATGCAAATTGGATGGGGAGGGAAATCTGCATCCAATTAGCAATAGTGTGAACCGACTCTAAAGGGTGACCCTTATGCCGCGTACATACGATCATTTTCGGGTTGTTAAAAAAGACGTTTTTTAAAAAGTGTCATTTAAAATGATTGTGTGTGGGCTTCAGAGCATTTTTCGGGGTTCTGAAAAACGGGCAAAAAAAATTCGAACTTGCTCTATTTTTTCACGACGTTTTAAACAATGTCGTTTTTCGGGTTGTAAAAAATGGCCGTGTGTGGGCTTTAACGACGTGAAAAACCCGCGCATGCTCAGAAGCAAGTTATGAGACGGGAGCGCTCGTTCTGGTAAAACTACCGTTCATAATGTAGTAAGCACATTCAGCACGCTGTAACAGACAGAAAAGCGCGATTCGTCTTTTACTAACACAGAATCAGCTAAAGCAGCCCAAAGGGTGGCGCCACCCGCATGGAACTTCCCCTTTATAGTGCCGTCGTACGTGTTGTACGTCACCGCGCTTTGCTAGAGCATTTTTTTTTTCACGATCTTGTGTAGGCCGTTTTAATGATCAAGTTGAAAAAAACTTTGGGCTGGATTCAGGTAGGAGATACGACGGCGTATCTCCAGATACGCCGTCGTATCTCTGAGTTGCGGGGTCGTATCTATGCGCCTGATTCATAGAATCAGTTACGCATAGATTTCCCTAAGATCCGACTGGCGTAAGTGTCTTACACCGTCGTATCTTAGGGTGCATATTTACGCTGGCCGCTAGGTGGCGCTTCCGTCGATTTACGCAAGGAGTATGCTAAATAGGTAGATACGCCGATTCACAAATGTACGTACGCCCGGCGCTATTTTTTTACGTTGTTTAAGTTAGGCTTTTTCGGCGTAAGGTTGCTCCTGCTATTATGAGGCGTACGCAATCTTAAAGTGGGGGTTCTCCCTAAATTTTTTTTTTTCTAGCATGTTATTCAGCATAGTAGCGTGAGCTACAGTATGCCTTTATATTTTTTTTTGGCGCCGTACTCACTGTTTAATCGCTTAGTAACGTTTCAGGGGAATGGGCGTTCCTATGCAGAGGGCTCGTGATTGATGGCCGGCTATGGCGCGTCACGCTTGACGGAAATAGCCGAAATAGGAGTTTGCTCTTCATGGCGCCTGCGCAGTCAGCTCCGATGTCTGTGCGCAGGCGCCGTATAGCGCCGAGAAGAGCCGAGACCTACTCCGGCTATTTTCGTGAAGCGTGACGCGCCATAGCCGGCCGTCAATCACGAGCCCTCTACATAGGAACGCCCATTCCCCGCGGGGAGTCTGAAACATTACTACGCGATTAAACAGTGAGTACGGTGCCAAAAAAATATATAAAGGCATACTGTAGCTCGCGCTACTATGCTGAATAACATGCTAGAAAGTTGTTTTTTAGGGTGAAACACCGCTTTAAGTATGGACGTCGTTCCCGCTTCAAATTTTGAAATTGTTACGTCGTTTGCGTAAGTCGTTCGCGAATAGGGCTGTACGTAAGTTACGTTCACGTCTAAAGCATTG
Source organism: Rana temporaria (assembly GCF_905171775.1). Classification (NCBI taxonomy): domain Eukaryota; kingdom Metazoa; phylum Chordata; class Amphibia; order Anura; family Ranidae; genus Rana; species Rana temporaria. Next base: position 13,018,030 of record NC_053496.1, read on the forward strand.
ACGATTTGCGGCGGAATTTCGAGCATGCGCACTGGGATTCTTTTACGAATGCGCCGTTCGTAAAAAAACGTCAGATACGTGGGGTCACACTAAATTTTAATAAAACTCGCCCACATCATCCAAATTTGAATTAGGCGGGCTTACGCCGGAGCACATACGTTACACCGCCGTAACTTAGGGCGCAAGTTATTTCTGAATACAGAACTTGCGCCCTAATTTACGGCGGCGTAACGTATCAGAGATACCTTACGCCCGCACAACATTACACTGGGCTACCTGAATCTAGCCCTTTTTCTAGAGCCTGAAAAACGTTTTTTTTTTATAACCCGAAAAATGATTGTGTGTACGCGGCATTACATTGTGATTGTTATAAGCTTTGTGTTATATTCATGTATATTGGATAAAATATTTAAACGTTTGTATTTCTTTCACAGGTGAACAATAATGCCACCATCGCGTACAATGCCATGGCGGCATCTATACTGTGGGAAATGTCTGATACATTTAGTGCCGCAGTAAGTACATCATTTGCTGTGATATACTGCTATAAGGTAAAGCAAGCTATTTAGCCCAAAATTTTTTGTTTAGTGATCCTTTAAATGATGTTTCTTCCAGTGTGATTACACGGAAATCATGATTTGATAGACATCAAACATGACATGGATATTATGCATTTTCCCCTTAGGAGATGTACCGTATATATTCGAGTATAAGCCGAGTTTTTCAGCACATTTTTTGTGTGCTGAAAATGCCCCCCTCTGCTTATATTGAGTCACCTTTTTGCACCTGATCTCCCGGACTTTGGGGACCAGGTAGGCCAATTTCTCCTCTACAAGTATGCAAAGATTGTTGTCTGGGGGACCTACGGCTGGGGAGCACCGATTTTTCAAAGCCGGGCACCCCCTCCCATGTTAAACGTCAGTCTAGTCGTGGGCACAGTGAGTCATGGGCACAGTGAGGCATGGGCACAGTGAGGCATGGACACAGTGAGGCATGGACATAGACACAGTCAGGCATGGACACAGTGAGGCATGCACATGGACACAGTGAGGCATGCACATGGACACAGTGAGGCATGCACATGGACACAGTGAGGCATGCACATGGACACAGTGAGGCATGCACATGGACACAGTGAGGCATGCACATGGACACAGTGAGGCATGCACATGGACACAGTGAGGCATGCACATGGACACAGTGAGGCATGCACATAGACACAGTGAGGCATGCACATAGACACAGTCAGGCATGGACACAGTGAGGCATGCACATGGACACAGTGAGGCATGCACATGGACACAGTGAGGCATGCACATGGACACAGTGAGGCATGCACATGGACACAGTGAGGCATGCACATGGACACAGTGAGGCATGCACATGGACACAGTGAGGCATGCACATAGACACAGTCAGGCATGGACACAGTGAGGCATGCACATAGACACAGTCAGGCATGGACACAGTGAGGCATGCACATGGACACAGTGAGGCATGCACATGGACACAGTGAGGCATGCACATAGACACAGTCAGGCATGGACACAGTGAGGCATGCACATGGACACAGTGAGGCATGCACATGGACACAGTGAGGCATGCACATAGACACAGTCAGGCATGGACACAGTGAGGCATGCACATGGACACAGTGAGGCATGCACATGGACACAGTGAGGCATGCACATAGACACAGTCAGGCATGGACACAGTGAGGCATGCACATAGACACAGTCAGGCATGGACACAGTGAGGCATGCACATAGACACAGTCAGGCATGGACACAGTGAGGCATGCACATAGACACAGTCAGGCATGGACACAGTGAGGCATGCACATAGACACAGTCAGGCATGGACACAGTGAGGCATGCACATGGACACAGTGAGGCATGCACATGGACACAGTGAGGCATGCACATGGACACAGTGAGGCATGCACATGGACACAGTGAGGCATGCACATGGACACAGTGAGGCATGCACATGGACACAGTGAGGCATGCACATGGACACAGTGAGGCATGCACATAGACACAGTCAGGCATGGACACAGTGAGGCATGCACATGGACACAGTGAGGCATGCACATGGACACAGTGAGGCATGCACATGGACACAGTGAGGCATGCACATGGACACAGTGAGGCATGCACATGGACACAGTGAGGCATGCACATGGACACAGTGAGGCATGCACATGGACACAGTCAGGCATGGACACAGTGAGGCATGCACATGGACACAGTGAGGCATGCACATGGACACAGTGAGGCATGCACATGGACACAGTGAGGCATGCACATGGACACAGTGAGGCATGCACATGGACACAGTGAGGCATGCACATGGACACAGTGAGGCATGCACATAGACACAGTCAGGCATGGACACAGTGAGGCATGCACATGGACACAGTGAGGCATGCACATGGACACAGTGAGGCATGCACATAGACACAGTCAGGCATGGACACAGTGAGGCATGCACATGGACACAGTGAGGCATGCACATGGACACAGTGAGGCACAGTGAGGCATGCAGGTGGACACCCTAGGTTTATACTCGAGTCAATAAGTTTTCCCATTTTTTTGTGGTAAAATTAGGTGCTTTGGATTATATTCGGGTCGGCTTATACTCGAGTATATACGGTAATATGACTAATTAGACTGCTGCACAATATAGCATGGTCATGTTTGTTATCAAACTGATTGCTATTCTCTTAGGGCCCTTTCACACGGGGCGGATCAGTAATGATCCGCCTCCGTGTGTCCGCAGAGCTTAGCGGGGATCCTCCGTAAAATCCCCGCTGAGCTGGCAGCTGACAGGGCGATCCCCGCACACTGTGCAGGGACCGCCCGGTCTTTCCTCCGCTCTCCCCTATGGGGGGATCGGATGAACACGGACCGTGTGTCCATCCGATCCGATCCGCCAGACGGAAGAAAAATAGGATTTTCCGCGGACCAGTTTCAGCAGACATGTTCGGTCGTGTGTACGGGGCCTTAGTGAACGTAACAAATAAGAAATTTATCTGAAGTTGCAAATTAGCTGAAAAAACGAATGCTGCATCTAAACGTATGGAACGGAACAAATTAAAAATAATAATAAAACGTTTTTATTATTAACTTGTTCCGTTCCATTTGTTTAGATGCAGCATTCGTTTTTTTTTAGGATAATTCGTAAACAAATTGAAGGGAACAAATTAATAATAAATAATAATAATAAAACGTTTTTTATTATTGTTATTAGTGGTGCACCGAAATGGAGATTTCAGAACCGAAACAAAAGCGAAATAAAAAAAAAATAATGTCAGCCCGTAACCGAAACCGAAAATTACTTTTTTTTTTTTTAATAATTGCAATTTTTTTTACTTTTTTTTTACAGTGATTTTTTGTTATTGTTATTATTTACATTTTATTTTTTATTATTATTTACATTTTATTTTTAAAATTATTTATTGCAAATTTTTTTTTTTTTTTTTTAATCAGCCCTGTTGGGGGGGGGGGGGCTTTGGTGAGATATCAGGGGTCTTAACAGACCTCTGACATCTCCCCTCTGAGACAGAGAAAGGGACTAGGGACACAGGGCCAGATTCAGGTAGAATCGCGGCGGCGTAACGTATCGTAAATACGTTACACCGCCGCAATTTTTCATCGCAAGTGCCTGATTCACCAAGCACTTGCGTGAAAAATTACGCCGGCGGCCTCCGGCGTAAGCCCGTGTAATTTAAATGGGCGTGTGCCATTTAAAATATCCCCCCAGCACTCTGACCCCTCTACACCCCAGATATCCCCCCAGCACTCTGACCCCTCTACACCCCAGATATCCTCCCAGCACTCTGACCCCTCTACACCCCAGATATCCCCCCAGCACTCTGACCCCTCTACACCCCAGATATCCCCCCAGCACTCTGACCCCTCTACACCCCAGATATCTCCCCAGCACTCTGACCCCTCTACACCCCAGATATCCCCCCAGCACTGTGACCCCTCTACATCCCAGATATCCCCCCCAGCACTCTGACCCCTCTACACCCCAGATATCCCCCCAGCACTCTGACCCCTCTACACCCCAGATATCCCCCCAGCACTCTGACCCTTCTACACCCCAGATATCCCCCCAGCACTCTGACCCCTCTACACCCCAGATATCCCCCCAGCACTCTGACCCCTCTACACCCCAGATATCCCCCCAGCACTCTGACCCCTCTACATCCCAGATATCCCCCCAGCACTCTGACCCCTCTACACCCCAGATATCCCCCCAGCACTCTGACCCCTCTACACCCCAGATATCCCCCCAGCACTGTGACCCCTCTACATCCCAGATATCCCCCCCAGCACTCTGACCCCTCTACACCCCAGATATCCCCCCAGCACTCTGACCCCTCTACACCCCAGATATCCCCCCAGCACTCTGACCCCTCTACACCCCAGATATCCCCCCAGCACTCTGACCCCTCTACACCCCAGATATCCCCCCTGCACTCTGACCCCTCTACACCCCAGATATCCCCCCAGCACTCTGACCCCTCTACACCCCAGATATCCCCCCAGCACTCTGACCCCTCTACACCCCAGATATCTCCCCAGCACTCTGACCCCTCTACACCCTATATATCCCCCCAGCATTCTGACCCCTCTACACCCCAGATATCCCCCCAGTACTCTGACCCCTCTACACCCCATATATCACCCAACACTCTGACCCCTCTACACCCCAGATATCCCCCCTGCACTCTGACCCCCTCTACACCCCAGATATCCCCCCAGCACTCTGACCCCTCTACACCCCAGATATCTCCCCAGCACTCTGACCCCTCTACACCCCAGATATCCCCCAGCACTCTGACCCCTCTACACCCCAGATATCTCCCCAGCACTCTGACCCCTCTACACCCCAGATATCCCCCCTGCACTCTGACCCCTCTACACCCCAGATATCCCCCCAGCACTCTGACCCCTCTACACCCCAGATATCCTCCCAGCACTCTGACCCCTCTACACCCCAGATATCCCCCCAGCACTCTGACCCCTCTACACCCTATATATCCCCCCAGCATTCTGACCCCTCTACACCCCAGATATCCCCCCAGTACTCTGACCCCTCTACACCCCATATATCACCCAACACTCTGACCCCTCTACACCCCAGATATCCCCCAGCACTCTGACCCCTCTACACCCCAGATATCCCCCAGCACTCTGACCCCTCTACACACTATATATCCCGCCAGCATTCTGACCCCTCTACACCCCAGATATCCCCCCAGTACTCTGACCCCTCTACACCCCATATATCACCCAACACTGACCCCTCTACACCCCAGATATCCCCCCAGCACTCTGACCCCTCTACACCCCAGATATCCCCCCAGCACTCTGACCCCTCTACACCCCAGATATCCCCCCCAGCACTCTGACCCCTCTACACCCCAGATATCCCCCCAGCACTCTGACCCCTCTACACCCCAGATATCCCCCCTGCACTCTGACCCCTCTACACCCCAGATATCCCCCCAGCACTCTGACCCCTCTACACCCCAGATATCCTCCCAGCACTCTGACCCCTCTACACCCCAGATATCCCCCCAGCACTCTGACCCCTCTACACCCTATATATCCCCCCAGCATTCTGACCCCTCTACACCCCAGATATCCCCCCAGTACTCTGACCCCTCTACACCCCATATATCACCCAACACTCTGACCCCTCTACACCCCAGATATCCCCCAGCACTCTGACCCCTCTACACCCCAGATATCCCCCAGCACTCTGACCCCTCTACACCCTATATATCCCGCCAGCATTCTGACCCCTCTACACCCCAGATATCCCCCCAGTACTCTGACCCCTCTACACCCCATATATCACCCAACACTGACCCCTCTACACCCCAGATATCCCCCCAGCACTCTGACCCCTCTACACCCCAGATATCCCCCCAGCACTCTGACCCCTCTACACCCTATATATCCCCCCAACATTCTGACCCCTCTACACCCCAGATATCCCCCCAGTACTCTGACCCCTCTACACCCCATATATCACCCAACACTCTGACCCCTCTACACCCCAGATATCCCCCCAGCACTCTGACCACCCCTCTACACCCTGCTTTGGGGAAAGTGCAGGGGCCCCTGGGCAGTGCCCAGGTGTGCTCTCTCATTAAGACAGCCCTGCAACAGACTAAAGGCTGCAATTAAAGCAAAAGGTGGTTCAACAAAATACTGACATCCTTTTTCCTACTCAGTCATTTTGTTTTTGATTTTTCTTTCTTTTTTTTTCATGTTGGCATTATGGGCCAGATTCACGTAGATGAGCGGCGGTGTAACGTATCCTAGATACGTTACACCGCCGCAATTTTTCATCGCAAGTGCCTGATTCACCAAGCACTTGCGATGAAAACCTACGCCGGCGGCCTCCGGCGCAAGGCGGGCCAATTCAAATGGGCGTGTGCCATTTAAATTAGGCGCGCTCCCGCGCCGAACCTACCGTGCATGCTCCGTTTCCAAACTCCCGCCGTGCCTTGCGCGCCGTGACGTCATTTTTTCGAACGGCGACGCGCGTAGCGTAATTCCGTATTCCCGGACGGCTTACGCAAACGACGTTATTTTTAAAATTCCGACGCGGGAACGACGGCCATACTTTATACAGCAATACGATTGCTGTGTAAAGTTAACGCACCAAAAAAAAAAACGACTAACTTTGCGACGGGAAACTAGACTAGCGGCGACGCAGCCAACGCGAAAAAACGTCGGGAATCGCCTTAACTCCTAATTTGCATACCCGACGCTGGTTTACGACGCAAACTCCCCCCAGCGGCGGCCGCGGTACTGCATCTTAAGATCCGACAGTGTAAAACAATTACACCTGTCGGATCTTAGGGATATCTATGCGTAACTGATTCTATGAATCAGTCGCATTGATAGAACAACAGATACTACGGCGTATCAGCTCTGTGAATCTGGCCCTATATCCTTTACTTGAATGTTATAAGTTGCACTAGTAAATCTATCTTAATAAAACAAAAACTGTGTCTGTCTTCATTTCGGGATACAAAGAAATACATGTGATTATTTGGAATGCAGGGGGGTGGGTGATTATTTTCTATACGCACTGTACATTGTAAAAAATAAAAAATAAATATTGAAATTTCCAGAAGAAGGTCAGGATTGGCGACACACGAGCACATGAGATGTTGGCCTGGCGGTATGCACTGCACTACATAGACGCTGAGTGATGTGAAATGATTACATTGTAATGCGCCGCTTTCTTTTCTAGGCACCGATTCTAGACGGCGTACAAAGGTGTCTTGATAATGCGGACTTTTCCAGCCAGGATACTTCCACCCAAGCTCACATGTTAAATGCTGCAGCTTCAGCTGGAAACTGGGACCAATGGCAGGACATGTACGATTTCCTGGAAACTACGTCCATCAGCGACGGTAATATTCATAGTTTAAATCACAATTACATAGTAGGTGAGGTTAAAAAAAGACACAAGTCCATCAATTCCAACCTATGTGTGTGATTATAGGTCAGTATTACATTGTATATCCCTGTATGTTGTGGTCATTTAGGTGCTTATTAGTGTTGAGCAGAATACGCCATATTCGATTTCGCGATATATCACGAATATATAGCCGAATATTCGAGAAATATTCGCTAAATTCGAATATTCGTGATATTCTATCGAAATGAAATGTTTGCGAAATTTCGCTATTGCGAATGCGAAAATAATTGCGAAATTTCGACAACTGCGGTAGGAGCACTCTGATTGGCTCGGAATATTCGTGATATTTTATCGAAATTTCGCAAAATGCGAATGCGATATTTATTGCGGAATTTCGACAACTGCGTTAGGAGCCCTCTGATTGGCTCAGAATATTCGTGATATTTTATCGAAATTTCGCAAAATGCGAATGCGATATTTATTGCGAAATTTCGACAACTGCGGTAGGAGCACTCTGATTGGCTCAGAATATTCGTGATATTTTATCGAAATTTCGCAAAATGCGAATGCGATATTTATTGCGAAATTTCGACAACTGCGGTAGGAGCCCTCTGATTGGCTCAGAATATTCGTGATATTTTATCGAAATTTCGCAAAATGCGAATGCGATATTTATTGCGAAATTTCGACAACTGCGGTAGGAGCACTCTGATTGGCTCAGAATATTCGTGATATTTTATCGAAATGAAATGTTTGCGAAATTTCGCTATTGCGAATGCAAAAATAATTGCGAAATTTCGACAACTGCGGTAGGAGCCCTCTGATTGGCTCAGAATATTCGTGATATTTTATCGAAATTTCGCAAAATGCGAATGCGATATTTATTGCGGAATTTCGACAACTGCGGTAGGAGCCCTCTGATTGGCTCAGAATATTCGTGATATTTTATCGAAATTTCGCAAAATGCGAATGCGATATTTATTGCGAAATTTCGACAACTGCGGTAGGAGCACTCTGATTGGCTCAGAATATTCGTGATATTTTATCGAAATGAAATGTTTGCGAAATTTCGCTATTGCGAATGCAAAAATAATTGCGAAATTTCGACAACTGCGGTAGGAGCCCTCTGATTGGCTCAGAATATTCGTGATATTTTATCGAAATTTCGCAAAATGCGAATGCGATATTTATTGCGGAATTTCGACAACTGCGGTAGGAGCACTCTGATTGGCTCAGAATATTCGTGATATTTTATCGAAATTTCGCAAAATGCGAATGCGATATTTATTGCGGAATTTCGACAACTGCGGTAGGAGCACTCTGATTGGCTCAGAATATTCGTGATATTTTATCGAAATTTCGCAAAATGCGAATGCGATATTTATTGCGGAATTTCGACAACTGCGGTAGGAGCACTCTGATTGGCTCAGAATATTCGTGATATTTTATCGAAATTTCGCAAAATGCGAATGCGATATTTATTGCGGAATTTCGACAACTGCGGTAGGAGCCCTCTGATTGGCTCAGAATATTCGTGATATTTTATCGAAATTTCGCAAAATGCGAATGTGATATTTATTGCGGAATTTCGACAACTGCGGTAGGAGCCCTCTGATTGGCTCAGAATATTCGTGATATTTTATCGAAATTTCGCAAAATGCGAATGCGATATTTATTGCGGAATTTCGACAACTGCGGAAGGAGCACTCTGATTGGCTCAGAATATTCGTGATATTTTATCGAAATTTCGCAAAATGCGAATGCGATATTTATTGCGGAATTTCGACAACTGCGGTAGGAGCCCTCTGATTGGCTCAGAATATTCGTGATATTTTATCGAAATTTCGCAAAATGCGAATGCGATATTTATTGCGGAATTTCGACAACTGCGGTAGGAGCACTCTGATTGGCTCAGAATATTCGTGATATTTTATCGAAATTTCGCAAAATGCGAATGCGATATTTATTGCGGAATTTCGACAACTGCGGTAGGAGCCCTCTGATTGGCTCAGAATATTCGTGATATTTTATCGAAATTTCGCAAAATGCGAATGTGATATTTATTGCGGAATTTCGACAACTGCGGTAGGAGCCCTCTGATTGGCTCAGAATATTCGTGATATTTTATCGAAATTTCGCAAAATGCGAATGCGATATTTATTGCGGAATTTCGACAACTGCGGTAGGAGAACTCTGATTGGCTCTGATGCAAAAGAAGGGCGGAGAAAATAATCGCGCGATATTCCGATTGCCGAATAATCGCATTGCGATTTTTCGGCAAGATAAAATGATCGCTTCAGCTACTCGGCCCAGGGTCTCTAATCATACCAGCAATGCTTTTAGACGTCGATGGAGATCACTAGGATGTGATCTGTTCTAAAAATAAAATTGAAAAAATTTGAATATTCGGAATAGCGAATATTCACCGCGAAATTCGAAATATATCGCGAATACTCGAATATGCCATATTCGAGCCGAATATTCGCAATACGAATATTCGTGAGCAACACTAGAGCTTATCTAATAGTTTTTTTGAAACCATCGATGCTCCCCGCTGAGACCACCGCCTGTGGAAGGGAATTCCACATCCTTGCCGCTCTTACAGTAAAGAACCCTCTACGTAGTTTAAGGTTAAACCTCTTTTCTTCTAATTTTAATGAGTGGCCACGTGTCTTGTTAAACTCCCTTCCGCAAAAAAGTTTTCTCCCTATTGTGGGGTCACCAGTACGGTATTTGTAAATTGAAATCATATCCCCCCTCAAGCGTCTCTTCTCCAGAGAGAATAAGTTCAGTGCTCACAACCTTTCCTCATAACTAATATCCTCCAGACGCTTTATTAGCTTTATTGCCCTTCTTTGTACTCGCTCCATTTCCAGTACATCCTTCCTGAGGACCGGTGTCCAAAACTGGACGGCATACTCCAGGTGCGGCCGGACCAGAGTCTTGTAGAGCAGGAGAATTATCATTTTATCCCTGGAGTTAATCCCCTTTTTAATGCCAATATTCTGTTTGCTTTGTTAGCAGCAGCCTGGCATTGCTGAGCCTGTCATCTACCAGGACCCCCAGGTCCTTTTCCATCCTAGATTCCCCCAAGAGGTTCTCCCCCCAGTGTATACCGTATTTATCGGGGTATAGCGCGCTCCCGCGTATAGCGCGCACCCCTAAAGTTGCCCCAATTCCTGTGGAAAAAACGATTTTTTGTACTTACAGTTTTGATGTCTTGCGCGGCGTCCATCGGCGGCCTCGTCGGGTCCGGCGTCCGTCTGCGGCTTCGGGTGTCCCCTTCGTCTGGTCCGGCGTCCTTCTGCGGCGTCCTCGCGTCCTCCCCACTCGTTTCCCGCGCCGAGTTTGAATACTGCGCCGACATATACCGAGCACAGAACACTCGTGTATCGTCGGGCAGGCTCGGCAACTCTCGCGCTGACGTCCTGTACGTCCAGGACGTCAGCGCGAGAGGAGCCGAGACTGGCCGACGATACACGAGTGTACTGCGCTCGGTATATGCCGGCGCAGTATTCAAACTCGGCGCGGGAAAGCGGGTATCGGTGTATACCGCGCACCCACGATTTTGCCCTGATTTTCAGGGCAAAAAAGTGCGCGGTATACGCCGATAAATACGGTAAATTACATTCATATTTTTGCCACCCAAATGCATTATTTTACATTTTTCTACATTGAACCTCATTTACCATGTAGTTGACACCCCATTCATTTGTTCAGATTTTTTTTGCAAGGTTTCAGCTCCCGTGCGGGAGCCGACAGTCACGGCACAGCCACTATAGAAACGGCGTGATCGAACCCTTTCTTCAGTGCGCATGCACCGATGACGACGTCGGCGGCGGCAGTGTATATGGTAAATATCTTCTAAAAGGTGCAGGTTAAGGAGATATTTCCAGTACCTACAGGTATGCCTTATTATAGGCTTACCTTTAGGTAAAAGTGATGTGTAATGCCACGTACACACGGTCGGAATTTGCGACAACAAATGTTCGATGTGATGTGAGCTTGTTGTCGGAAAATCCGACCGTGTGTAGGCTCCATCGAACATTTGCTGTTGAAATTTCCAACAACAAAAATTTGAGAGCTTACATTAAGTAGGATCTATATACCACTTGCATGTGTTTTTTTTAACCACTTTAGGACACCTTTGATGTCCTTATCTGACTTATTTAAATAAAATTGATATTTATTTTTTCTACAAATTATGGGGTAGATTCAGGTAGCAATTGCGCCTGCGTAACCATAGTTACGCAGCACAATTGCTTACTTGCGCCGGCGTAACGACTTCTCCTGTTTCAGAGAGCTCGTTACGCCGACTGCAGCCTAAGATATGCGTGGCATAAGGCTCTTATGCCCTCATATCTTAGGCTGCATTCTTACGCAGGCCGCTAGGTGGCATTCCGGTAGTGATCAGCGTATAGTATGCAAATTGCATACTAACGCCGATTCACTACCCTACGCGAGTCCTGCGTACGCAGTTTACGTCGTTTGCGTACGTCGTTTTTTTGCGTAAGGCTGCCCCTTCTATAGCAGGGGCAGCCAATGCTAAAGTATACCCGTCGTTCCCGCGTCGCAAAATTAGAAATGTACGTCATTTGCGTAAGTGAATCGTGAATGGCGCTGGACGCCATTCACGTTCACTTTGAAGCAAATGACGTCCTTGTGACGTCATTTACCGCAATGCACGTCGGGAAAGTTTCCCGACGGAGCATGCGCACTACGCTCGGCGCGGGAACGCGCCTAATTTAAATGATTCCCGCCCCCTAGGGGATCATTTAAATTGGGCGCGCTTACGCCGGGCATTTTGCCGGAGCGCCCACGCAATTTACGGAGCTACTGCTCCGTGAATCGCGGGTAGCGCAGAAAATTTGCGGGGGCGCAGGGCAAAAACGGTGCCCTGCGCCTACGTAAAAAAAGGGCAAATGTACCTGAATCTACCCCTATGTGTTTGTGTCACTTCAAAAGTCCCACCCTTGAGAGGGTATTCTTCGTTTTTTCTATAACTTTAGGGATGTGGTGACTTACAAACATTTGCACTCTCCAGATTGTTGGGCCCTCTTTCCAAAATTTGAGAGCTGGTTTTAATTTTTTTGACAACAAAAGTTGTTGTCGGAAATTCCGACCGCGTGTACACAATTCAACGCACAAAAATTCTACGCATGCTCGGAATCAATTCGACCCATGCTCGGAATCATTAAACGTTGTTTTCCTCGGCTCGTCGTCGTGTTGTACGTCACCGCGTTCTTGACGTTCGGAATTTCCGACAACATTTGTGTCACCGTGTGTATGCAACGCAAGTTTGAGCGAACATCCATCGAAAAAAAAAAAATCACGGTTTTGTTGTCGGAATGTCCGATCGTGTGTACGTGGCATAAGAGTTTATAACCACTTTAACCACTTCAATACCAGGCACTTTCGCACCTTCCTGCCCAGGCCAATTTTCAATTTTCAGTTTTTAGAGCTGTCGCTGCACTGGTGGGCACTAATGGATACCGATACGCTGCACTGATGGGCTGCACCAGTGGGCACGGATGTGGCACTGACAGGATGCACCCCACCTCTCCACCCTAAACAATTATCTCCTCCCCACCTCTCCACCCTAAACAATTATCTCCTCCCCACCTCTCCACCCTAGGTTTTTTGAGATGAAGGAAAAAAAAATCGGCCTAAAATATGGGTCGCAAAAATCGGCAACACATATCGGCCATCGGCCGGCCCGATTTTCAAATATCGGCATCGGCCAGAGAAAAACCCATATCGGTCGACCTCTAGTCCAGAGGTGCAGGGTGCTGTGCAATGTAAATGCATTTAGAGGTGCAGGGGGTTTTGTAATGTAAAGGGGTCCAAAGGTGCAGGGTGCTGTGTAATGTACAGGGATTTAGAGGTGCAGGGTGCTGTGTAATGTAAAGGGGTGCAGGGTGCTGTGTAATGTAAAGGGGTCCAGAGGTGCAGGGGGTTTTGTAATGTAAAGAGGTGCTGTGTAGTGTAAAGGAGTCCAGAGGTGCAGGTGGTTGTGTAATGTAAAGGGGTCCAGAGGTGCAGGGGGTTTTGTAATGTAAAGAAGTGCTAATGTAAAGGGGTCCAGAGGTGCAGGTGGTTGTGTAATGTAAAGGGGTCCGGAGGTGCAGGGGGTTTTGTAATGTAAAGAAGTGCTAATGTAAAGGGGTCCAGAGGTGCAGGTGGTTGTGTAATGTAAAGGGGTCCAGAGGTGCAGGGGGTTTTGTAATGTAAAGAGGTGCTAATGTAAAGGAGTCCAGAGGTGCAGGTGGTTGTGTAATGTAAAGGAGTCCAGAGGTGCAGGTGGTTGTGTAATGTAAAGGGGTCCAGAGGTGCAGGGGGGTTTTGTAATGTAAAGGGGTGCAGGGTGCTGTGTAATATAAAGGGGTCCAGAGCTGTGGGGAGGGCTGTGTAATGTAAAGGGGTCCAGAGGTGCAGGGGGGTTTTGTAATGTAAAGGGGTGCAGGGTGCTGTGTAATATAAAGGGGTCCAGAGCTGTGGGGAGGGCTGTGTAATGTAAAGGGGTCCAGTTATAATGAGAGGGTACAAAGTATTGACAAAGAGATATTAAAGGATGCAGAGGTATGCAGGGGGCACAGTGGGGTGTTTTTAAATATTAAAGTGGGGGGGGTGCCAGATATGAGAGCCGCCCTGGGTGCTAAATGCTGTAGGTACGCCCCTGCATGGATCTACCTGCTTCTGTGGATGTGTGCTCCCTCCACCTCTCCTGCTGCTTCTTTATTATCACCCCACCAGTCATCCAATCACCAATCTTCATAGGAGCAGCTCTGATATGGAGAGACAAAGCACAGCCACTCTAACAAGTAGGGTGACCACATTTTGCGGGTCTGTCCCGGGCACCTTTATTCCAGGACAATACAGTGTCCCAGAATAAAACTGAGACAGCCACCCCCCGGGCCAAGCTGATGCCCCCAAAAAAAGCCGCCACATCACCGCTTTACTCACTGACAGTACTTGTCCTGGCCGGGAATGCCTGGAGGAGCACAATCCCGCCCCCTGCTTGTGATTGGAGAAATCATAAATCCCGCCTCTTGTGTCCAATCACTGTGCTGTTATTCGTTTGGAGCACAAGCTGATTTTTGGGAAGGGAGGGTGTCCCTGAATGGTAGTTTAGAAATGTGGTCACCCTACTAACAAGGTGGCCACCCACACATAAATACATGTAGGTAGATTCACAAAGAGTTAGGCCGGCTTATCTACAGATAAGCCAACCTAACTCTGATGCCGGGTACACACAAGAGGATTTATCCGCAGAAACGGTCCTCCGGACCGTATCCGCGGATAAATCCTCTGGTGGATTTTGATCTCCTGGTTGTACTAACCATGAGATCAAAATCCCTGCGGAATTCCGTCCGCGGTGACGTGTCGCGCCGTCGCTGCGATGATGACGCAGCGACGTGCGCGACGCTGTCATATAAGGATATCCACGCATGCGTCAAATCATTACGACGCATGCGAGGGATGGGTTCGGACGGATCGATCCGGTGAGTCTGTACAGACCACCGGATCGATCCGCTGGAGCCGATTCCAGCGGATAGATTTGTTAGCATGCTAAGAAATTTTTATCCGCTGGAAATCGGTCGGCCCGAAATATATCCGCGGATAAATATCCACTGGATCGTACACATCAATTTCAGCGGATCGATCCTCTCGTGTATACGGGGCCTGAATCTAAGCCGACCTATGTTTAAGTGTATTCTCTAACGCCGTCCTATTTTAGATTGCAATGCTTTGGCTTACCGCTAGGTGGCGCTTACATTGCGGCCGGCCTAGATTATGTAAATGAGAATTTACGACGATTCCCGAACGAACGCGAGCCCACCGCAGTCGATTAACGTCGTTTCCGTACGCGATAGGCCGCCTAAAGTTATTCCACCTATGAGGTGGAATAACAATGTTAAGTATGGCCGCCGTTCCCGCCACGAGGTTCGAATTTTTTACGCCGTTTGCGCAAGTCGTCCGCGAATCGGGATTTACGCCGTTTACGTACGCGTCGAAATCAATAGGCCCGTACGGCCTACTTAGCCGCACTGGGAAATGTAGTCGCCCGGCGCATGCGCAGTGTAAAAAAACGTCAAAAAACATGAGGTCAAGCCTCATTTCCATACTACACGCCACCCTCCCAGTCATTTGAATTAGGCGCGCTTACGTCCGCTCGTTTTAGGCTACGCCGCCAAAAATTTGAAGGTAAGTGGTTTGAGAATCACTAATAGCCTAAATAATTTGTGTAGCCTAAAAAGACTAGGCTAGGCCGTCCTAATTTTAGGCCAACCTATGTGAATCTACCTAACGGTGCACAACAAGGCATTGTAGGGCCAGATTCTCATACATTAACGTTGCTCCTGGGCAGCGTAACGTATGTGATTTACGTTACACCGCCGCAGGTTTACAGGTTTACATCCTGATTCTCAGAACACTTACCTGTAAACTTGCGGCGGTGTATCGTTAAATCGCTCGGCGCAAGCCCGCCCAATTCAAATGGGGCGGGCACCATTTAAATTAGGCGCGCTCCCGCGCCGAGCGTACTGCGCATGCTCCGTCGGGTAAATTACCCGACGTGCATTGCGCTAAATGACGTCGCCCCAACGTCATTTGCTTAGACGTTTACGTAAATGGCGTCCAGCGCCATTCACGGACGTCTTACGCAAACGACTTATTTTTTTTTAAATTCGACGCGGGAACGATGGCCATACTTAACATTGGTTGCCCCTCATAATAGCAGGGGCAACCTTACGCGTCGCGTACGCTACGGAAACAACGTAAATTCTCAGCGTCGACCGCGCGTATGTTCGGGAATCTCGCGTACTTACCTAATTTGCATAGACGACGGGGAAAACGACGATGCGACACCTAGCGGCGGGAAAAAAAATTGCTTTTAAGATCTGACAGCGTAACAGCCTTACGCCTGTCAGATCTAATGGGTAACTATGCGTAACTGATTCTAAGAATCAGTCGCATAGATACCCGGGGCCAGATGAGGAGTTACCACTGCGCAAATGGTGTTGCGCCGTCGTAACGCCTTTGAGAATCTGGGCCGTAAACCGTAACGAAGAAAAGATTAGTAAAAACAAGTGCAATACTAATGAATGGTCTATTGTTTTCTGCTTCCCTATTGGGTACAGCTTCTACCATACAATTCCTTTTTAGCATACATGCTTGATGGAGGGTTTCCGCCGATCAGACCTCCCACCATGTTCCCTACATAACAACTGAACCTTCTTTCTCTCACCTCTAGGTGGCACACAGTTTTGGGTTTATGAGGCTGATGTGACTTTAGTATTATCGCAGTTTTTACAAAAACAGAGTACTGGAAACATCCCGATCACAGCAACCATACTGATAAGCATGACGAAACATCCAAGCCCCAGTCAAGAGCTTTTAAACGCAATGGGCAGGATATCAAAATGGCTGGCTGGTCGAATTACTGGATCTGGAGGTTTTTATGCTGCGCAGGTATTAAAGATTTACTATATAAATGGTTGCCAAAGATTTACAATGGTTTGCCATAGCACAGTAAAGCGTTCTTAGAACATAAGGCATCCAAGTGTCTCATTTTATCACTTATCCCAAAAATAAGAGGATTATTCCTCATTCTAAGCCAGTGGGCGGAGCCACCACACCAATGATTTCTTTATGACCCATCAGCAGGGCCGCCATCAGGGGGGTACACCTGTAAGGGGCCCGGAGGTCCCAAGGGGCCCAGATGGCAACCCCCTTTAAAAAAAAAAAAAAAAAAAAATTCTTTTTTTTTTAGGGGTCCGGAGGGCCCCAGATGGCAACCCCCTTTTTTTTATTTATTTTTAAATAAAAAAAAATATATTTTTTTCCCCACAAATAGAGCTTTCTTTTGGTGGTATTTGATCAGCTCTGCGGTTTTTATTTTTTGCGCTATAAACAAAAATAGAGCGACAATTTTGAAAAAAAAAACAATATTTTTTACTTTTTGCTATAATAAATATCCCCCAAAAATACATTAAAAAAAAACATTTTTTTCCCTCAGTTTAGGCCGATACGTATTCTTCTACATGTTTTTCGTAAAAAAATTGCAATAAGCGTTTATTGATTGGTTTGCGCAAAATTTATAGGGTTTACAAAATAGGGGATAGTTTTATGGCATTTTTATTAATAATTTTTTTTTTTACTAGTAATGGCGGCGATCAGCGATTTTTTTCGTGACTGCGACATTATGGCGGACACTTCGGACAATTTTGACACATTTTTGGGACCATTGTCATTTTCACGGCAAAAAGTGCTATAAAAATGCATTGTTTACTGTAAAAAATGACAATTGCAGTTTAGGAGTTAAAACACCACAAGGGGGGGCTGTAGGGGTTAAGTGTGACCTCATATGTGTTTCTAACTGTAGGGGGCGGGGCTTGACTTGTGACGTCACTGATCGTCTTTTACTATATCAGGGAACAGACGATCAGTGACACTGCCACAATGAAGAACGGGGAAGGTGTGTTTACACTTACCTCTCCCCGTTCTTCAGCTCCGGTGACCGATCGCGGAACACCTGTGGCCATCAGGTCCCGCGGTCACGGAGCTTTGGACCGGGTCCCACGGCTGGGCACTTAAAGGGGACGTACCCTTACGTGATTGTGCCCAGCCATGCCATCCTGCCGACCTATATCGGCGTTAGACGGTCCTCAACCACTTCCAGACCTGCTCATGTACATATACGTCGGCATTTTAAAGATGGATATCTCGGTAACGGCAGCTGACACAACTGAGATATCCATCTTTAGTGCTAAGGGTCCTGTACACGATAACGGTGGTCTTCGCGGCGGATTCGCCGAGATCGCCGTTATCGGTGGCGGGAGAGGCCCCCCGCCCTCCGCCGCTTACAGTTGGCGTCGGTAGCGGCGGAGGAGATCGGGTGCGCTCGGCAGCTGACTGGGGGTGCGAGTGAGGGGAAAATGTCCTTCACCCGTCCTCATAGCTCTGCTGGGCGGAAGTGACGTCAAAACGTCAGTCCCGCCCAGCCTCTTAAAGAAACATTTGTTTTTTGTCATTTGAAAAAATGACAGTTTCAATTTTTTTTTCTTGCATTTAAGTCTAAATATGAGATGTGAGGTCTTTTTGACCCCCAGATCTCATATTTAAGAGGACCTGTCATGCTTTTTTCTATTACAAGGGATGTTTACATTCCTTGTAATAGGAATAAAAGTGATACATTTTTTTTTCAGTGTAAAAAGTAATAAAATAAATAAAAATAAATAAGAAAACAAAAAATTTATTTTTTAAAGCACCCCTTCCCGACGAGTTTGCGCGCAGAAGCGAACGCATACGCGAGTAGCGCCCGCATATGAAAACGGTGTACAAACCACACAAGTGAGGTATCGCCGCGATCGTTGGAGCGAGAGCAATAATTCTAGCCCTAGACCTACTCTGTAACTCAAAAAATGCAACCTGTAGAATTTTTTAAACGTCGCCTATCGAGATTTTTATGGGTAAAAGTTTGACGCCATGCCACGAGCGGGCGCAATTTTTAAGCGTGACATGTTGGGTATCATTTTACTCGGCTTAACATTATCTTTCACAATATATAACAAAAATTGGGCCAAATTTATTGTTGTCTTATTTTTTTAATTTAAAAATGTGATTTTTTTCCAAAAAAAGTGCGCTTGTAAGACCGCTGCGCAAATACGGTGTGACAAAAAGTATTGCAATGACCGCTATTTTATTCTCTAGGGTGTTAGAAAAAAAATATATAATGTTTGGGGGTTTTAAGTAATTTTCTAGCAGAAAAAACTGTTTTAGTCTCGTAAACACTAAATCTGAAAAACACCTAAGGTCCTTAAGTTGTTAAAGCGGGAGTTCACCCAATTATATATTTTTTTCTCTTTTCCCCTTAGATTCCTGCTCGTTGTGTCTAGGGGAATCGGCTAGTTGTTTTAAAATATGAGCTGTACTTACCGTTTTCGAGATGCATCTTCTCTGTCGCTTCCGGGTATGGGTCTTCGGGAGCGGGCGTTCCTTCTTGATTGACAGTCTTCCGAGAGGCTTCCGACGGTCGCATTCGTCACGTCACGAGTAGCCGAAAGAAGCCGAACGTCGGTGCGGCTCTATACTGCGCCTGCGCACCGACGTTTGGCTTCTTTCGGAAAATCGTGACGCGATGTATGCGACCGTCGGAAGCCTCTCGGAAGACTGTCAATCAAAATAGGAACGCCCATTCCCGCAGCGCATACCCGGAAGCGGCGGAGAAGATGCATCTCGTAAACGGTAAGTACGGATCATATTTTAAAACAACTAGCCGATTCCCCTAGACAAAACCAGCATCCATCTAAGGGGAAATAAAAATTGCATTCAGGACGCAGAAATTTTAGGCGTGAACTGGCCCTTAGTGAAAGTAGTTAAAACGTATAAACTTAAACCGATCTTCAAATTATCACAGTTTTTCTTTAAACTTTCCATTTCTTTCTGGCAGTCGACATCATTGGCGATTGAAGCAATGACTCGCTTTAGTCAGATGACCAATACCAAGGAGACCGACGTCGTTGTTTCTGTACTTCAAAATGAAGTGGAGGTTTTCAAAGTGCAGATTAACAACAAAAATCGATTTCTTGTCCAGAGTACGAATATCCCTGTACCCTTTGCGGAGTATACAGTCGCCGTCACCGGGACAGGCAGCGCTTTTGTTCAGGTAAGACAGCCAGAATGAAATTTACTGGACACAACTTTACAAATTTACTGGCACAGCTACGTTTTTACTGGCAATTTCAAAAGTTTCAAAATTATGGGCCAGATTCAGAAAGATGCGCGTATCTTTAGGCGGGCGTAGCGCATCTCATATGCGTAGCTGTGGGGGGACGATCAGACGGAGAAAATAAAAATACAGGCCCGGATTCAGAAAGATGAGCGCATCTTTCTGTGGGCAGATACGTTACGCCGCCGTAAATTTGGGCGCAAGTTCCGTATGCAGAAAGAACTTGCGCCCTTAGTTACGGCGGCGTAACGTATGTGTGGCGGCGTAAGCCCGCCTAATTCAAATGGGGATGTTGTGGGCGTGTTTTTTTTAACAATTTCACATGACCCCGCGTATTTTACGTTTTTTTGTGAACGGCGCATGGGCCGTTCGTGAAAAAATCCCAGTGTGCATTCTCGAAATTTCGCCGCAAAGCCTCATTGGTTTCGACGTGAACGTAACTTACGCAAAGCCCTATTCGCGAACGACTTACGCAAAAAAACGGCGTGGGAACGACGTCCATACTTAACATTAGCTACGCCTCATATAGCAGGGGTAATTTTACGCCGGAAAAAGCCTAACGTAAACGACGTAAAAAAAATGCGCCGGCCGGACGTACGTTTCTGAATCGGCGTATCTACCTAATTAGCATATTCCTAGCGTAACTATACGGAAGCGCCACCTAGCGGCCAGCGTAAATATGCAGCCTAAGATACGACGGTGTAAGACACTTACGCCGGTCGGATCTTAAGGAAATCTATGCGTAACTGATTCTCTGAATCAGGCGCATAGATACGACGGCCCGCACTCAGAGATACGACGGCGTATCTGGACATACGCCGTCGTATCTCGTATCTGAATCCGGCCCACAGTTGTTAGGTGTGGGTAGGATAGGCTTCTCTGAAGAGGAGGGTTTTCAGGGATCCTCTAAAACAGTGGTTTTCAACCTCCTAGTGCCGTGACCCCTTGATAAAATTTCCCAAGTTGTGGGGACCCCGAACGGTAAAATTATTTTCGTAGCGTGGGTTGTCAGCACCCATGGCAAGAAAAGTAATTTGTGCCCCTAACCCACGGACATTTAGCGTTCCCCGAGTCCCTTCACTCGTACGGTATTAAATCCCCTTATGGTACATTTTAGGATATACCACGCTTTCTCTTTGTTCTCCTTTCTTTCCCTTTTTTCTCTCTCTATCCTAATTTCTTTTTTTTTTTCCCCCATCCCTCTCTCTAGCTATCTTTCTTGTTCTTTCTCTTATTGTTTCTCTCTTTCTTTTTTTCCTCCCCCTCTTTTCCACTCCCTTCCATGTAGTCTCTATTTTTATTCCTTCTCTTACTCCTTGGTGGGGGGAATGGGATAAGTGGCAATGCTGGCGGGGGAATGGGATAAGTGGCAATGCTGGCGGGGGGGTGGGATGAGTGGCAGTGCTGGCGGGGGGTTCAGATGAGTGGCAATGCTGGGTAGAGTTCTGATCAGCCAACTTCGGTGCTCTTGATCAAGGTCATCTGCTGATCTGAGAACTGTAGTGAGGCCTTTTAATGGCAACTATAAATCACAGGTAGTGTTACTCACTGTGTCTCCAACTTTGTGGTTTCTCACAGCAGTGACACCTATGCCCAAATCAGGAGATAGTCTCCTCCAGCCCCTCCCACTTCTTGTTCCTCACCAGTCAGGTGACCTCTAGTCTCTGCCCCTCAGCCATGCTGTGAACTGAGTGGGCGGTCACAAAAAGGCTGGGAGAGTGGAGCGGGCTTCAGGAACAGCCCAGGATTCTGGTTGAGAACCACTGCTCTAAAAGCTAATAGAGAAGGAGATAAATGGACAGATTGGGGTAAGGAGTTCCATAGGCTTGGAGAGGCTCTGGAAAAGTCGTGGAGACGAGCATGGGAGCAGGTGATGAGAGAGCTAGAGAGCAGGAGGGCTTGAGAAGAACGAAGAGAATGATTAGGTTGGTATTTAGAGGCTAAGTCAGTTATGTAGCTGGGGGCAGAGTTCTGGAAGGCTTTGTAGGTAGTTGTTAGTATTTTGAATTTAATTTGTTGGGCGAGCAGGAGCCAGTGGAGGGATTGACAGAGGGGAGTAGCAGAGACAGAGCGGTTGGTAAGGTGGATGAGTCTGGCAGCAGCATTCATGATGGACTGAAGGGGGGATAGAGTATGCCGAGGTAAGCCAATGAGGAGGGAGTTGCAGTAATCAAGGCAAGAAATTACCATATTACCGTATTTATCGACGTATACCGTGCACTTTTTTGCCCTGAAAATCAGGGCAAAATCGTGGGTGCGCGATATACGCCGATACCCGCTTCCCGCGCCGGGTTTGAACCACTGCGCCGGCATATACCGAGCGCAGTACACTCGGGTATAGTCAGGCAGGCTCGGCTCCTCTCGCGGTCACGTCCTGGACGTACAGGACGCACAGGACGTAACCGCGAGAGGAGCCAAGCCTGTCCGACTATACCCGAGTGTACTGCGCTCGGTATATGCCGGCGCAGTGATTCAAACTCAGGGCGGGAAGCGGGGATCGAGCGGGGAGGACACCGCAGAAGGACGCCGGACCCGACGAGGAGGACACCACCTAAGCCGCAGACGGACGCCGGACCCGACGAGGCCGCTGATGGACACCGCGCAAGACACCAAAACAGTAAGTACTAAAATGCTTTTTTTACAGGAATGCGGGTCCACTTTAGGGGTGTGCGCTATTCGCCGGAGCGCGCAATACCCCGATAAATACGGTAATTGTAAAGTGTAAATTCATGCGGTTAATATTCGGTGCCTGGATAAATTCCTTCAACAACCAAGAATAGATCATATATTAATCTATACCGGCACAGTATAGACTGCAAATAGACAGTGTATTGGTCATTAGAAAACATTTTCTCTCCCAGGCCCAAAAATAGAGATTGACGTAGGACGGTGCACAAGAGGTGCCCATGGCTATGCCCTGAGTTTGCAAAAAATGTTGTTCTTCAAAAATAAAATAGTTCCGGGTAAGGATGAAAAATAATTGTAGGATAAATTCATTGAGAGGCCAAGTTGTGCGATCCTGGCTCCATCAAGAAGGACTTGGCCATAAGGGGGATGCTTCAGTACAAAGCCTCAACATTGATGGCCACGAGCAGGGAATCCCGAGGGGCCTGAATCCCATTGATGTGCTTGAGTAAATCTATAGCGTCGTGGATGTGCCAGGGTAAGCTCAATGCATAGGGCATCAGGAAGCTATCCACAAACTTACTGGCACTAGGCATGTGCAATTTTTTAAGTTACGAATACGTTTTCCGTCAATTTTCGTTATTTTAGTTGATTCCTTAACATACGAATGAACTAACGGTTTAGCGCAATTAATAACGATATTTTTAAAATAACGAATATGAAAAACAACGAAGATACGAAAGATGAAAGAAACGAAAACATAGAAACAACGAGGGGGCGTGGCCTAGCGTCGGAACGAGATGGACGCCTGATCCCTCTGCTCTGGCACCTGGAAACAGCAAAAAGCACCCACGGGGGTAATATCAGCCTCAACATACCTGGGGAAAGGTGATCGCTGCTCCTCAACACCCAAAGAGCAGATGGAGGCAGGTCAGCAAGCCCCGATTGTAATCCCAGAGATGTTCCGGGCGGCGCAGGCTGTAGGCCCCAAAGCCGCGGCCTCGAGTAAGCCTCCGGCGCCGCTCGGCAGCTCCAGCACACTCGCGGACGGCGCGATCGGCGCCCAAGTAGGGCAGACGCCTCCAATCCAGCAGGCACAGCAGCAGGCACAGTCCCTGAGCCTGGCAGACCTACAGGCTAACCTGCAAGCAGTCGCCATGGACATTAAAGCGTCCTTTACTGCAGCCATAACAGACATCAGAGCTGACATCCAGGGCATAGCTGCAAGGACTGGAGTCATTGAACAGGCCTCAGCACGCCACTCAGAGGCAATCAAGCAAGTACAAAAAAATGCTGACATGCACCTTTCCCATATCATTGAAATGTACCGCCACTTGGAGGACCTCGAGAACAGGGGGAGGCGCCATAATATTCGGATAAGGGGGGTCCCAGAAATGCCGGATCAAATACCTGTAGAACGCACTGCAGAAACAATATTTAATGACATACTAGAAAGACCCCCTGACTCCCCGATCGAGTTTGAGAGAGTCCACAGAGCCCTAAGACCCAGAGGAAGAGAAAATGACCCCCCCAGAGATATAATTTGCTGCCTGGTAAACTTCCCTATTAAGGAAGCAATCTTGAGAAAAGCCAGAGAGAAAAACAGGGTCATCTTTAATGGCACAGAAATAAAACTCTATCAAGACCTCTCAAACATAACTTTGCAGCAACGCAGGGCTTTGCGCCCGATCACAGAGCAACTGCGATCGAGAGGGATACCATACAGGTGGAAGTTCCCCTTCTGCCTTTCGGCTACTTCAAGGGGTCACACAGCGCTGCTTAGAACACCCGATGACCTCCGATCTTTCTGTGAAGCCATGAACATACCTAGAACAGAGGTCCCAGAATGGTACAACTCATTTAAAATAAATGAGCCTTGGGTTGCAGTTTCCAACAATCTCACCCCTAGAGCACAGAGACAGAGAGATCGACGCCGTAGATCGCCGTCTCCTCTCCGAAACAGAAGAGCAGAAGCCCAAGGAGACCCAGGAATCTCTCCACCCAGACGTAGAGATCGAATAGACCACCAGGACCACATGGACACCTAAATCCGATTCCAAATTCTGGAAGATTGAAAGCCGAAGACCAGCCCACTCAAAGCTCCAAACAGATAAATTCAGCCGCCGCAGATTTACAGTTTCTCTGCACATCTCTCTTTAAAGTGTATTAGAGACTGGATTCTGATCTACGCAGGCCCTAGCCTAACCTGACAGACTTATTTTTATTTTTTCACCCCCTTTTTTTTTCCCCCATGTCTTTCTTTCTTTATCTCCTGCAGCAACACCTGTCACCTTCAACAAAGAGAATAGAGCTGCATCCCTCCAAGGTGATCCGACCGGCTAACAAAGAACCAGATAATCTTTCTACAAAAAGGTTTGATGGCCTATATCGTCACGAACTAGTCGCTTGTAAGTAAGGCTCCCTTTTTCACACAGTTCAAAAAGCAAGAAACAACCGTTTATTCAATATGCTATACAGTTCATTTGCTTTTACGGTCGGTCATCTACTTTATGTCAGACAGCCTATCTCTTAGTATATCTTTACCATATTCTGATTGCTTGATACGCAGACACCCTACTGGGATATACCGAGACACTTTTGGGAGATAATAGTGGACTTCTGGTACCTATAAGGGGTGAATTGCTTAATAAGTATCTCAGCCCAAAGTTGTTTCCGATTTTTCTGTTAGAAAGGCTTAAAAATGTTCAGATTACTTCCAGTCATACTTAGAAAGTATATTAGAGCTTAGATGATCTGCATAGATGTTAAAGACATTTGCTACACCTTTGTCTGTTTGTTATGTTTTCTTATTGGGTTGTGTATCCATACTCGCATCATGGGATTTGATGAGACATGGCAGTGATCAATACCTATTTTGTCCATACACCTGCGCCCTAAAGTCCTGGTGCGCGATTAATCTGCTCACCTCAATACTATTGATGACAATGATACCATTTTAATAGACAGATGGCTTTGCGGGCGACGAAATACATGGAATGTAAACCAAATACTCAGTTCGTACGCTTGATCACTGCGATGCCTCACACAGGTGCTAAAATGTTTTCGTATTTGTGTCCAGTTAAATTAGCTGAATAAGATGTTTGGTTCTATTCTGGGTTTTTTCTTTTCCTTCACTATTCACCCCTCGGGGTATCATGCTGATATAAACGTACACAAGGAAACTGCTCAAACTCTTATTGTTAGACAAGTAATCTATACAATACTAAAGCAACACTCCCACCTAGTGGTCGAAAGTAAAATAGTCATTAATGATCTTTCAAGCCTGATATTTTAGATACCCTCCAAATGCTAAACCATTGGGTGTCTCCCCCTGGCCATAAGCCCTCTTTGCGGTTGTATTTATATGCTTAATCCAGTCAACCACCAATTTAACACATGTGACTCAATACCGTCATTTTGTTTTTGTATTTTTTCCTCAACTGACCACAAATATCCCCGTGCCATTAGGTTTTTATTAGCATTTTTGCTGTTCCAGATTGCTACATTCATTGGTTCACAGAACAGAGTAGAGAGATAGGAAGAGTGTAGGTAAGAGTTAAATAGAATACGACTAAATTCAAGAATCTACATTAGATAAGAGTGCCTACTCTGACTGTATACTATTGCTCACAATCAAAAACTAAAAATCCATTTCGAGTCTGATTATAGCCACGAACCCACACAAGGGACAGGTTATTTATCCGTCCTTTGACCCATCCGGTATTTTACACACTAGGGTAGACCAGCTGGTCTAAGCCTACCCCCGGAGTTATATCCCTCAAACCTCCCCCCTCCCCCCACCAACCCCCCCCCCTTTTTTTTTTTTTTTTTTATTATTATTATTATTATTTATTTTATTTTTCTTGCACAACTCCCAGAACACTGTTCATTGACGAGACTTTAGGGTAACTCTAGCTTAAGTTCTCGTGGCATTTTTTTTTGACGCTTTAAAAACAGACATAAAAAACTATCCACACACGATCTGCAGCAATGACTATGAGTAATCAACAGACCATCCCACTATCTGTTAAACTTCTATCTGTAAATGCTAAAGGCCTCAACATACCTGAAAAACGAACCAAATTCCTTAATGAGTTTCACAAACAAAAAGCCAACATCGTTTGCGTACAAGAGACCCACTTCAAAACTGATAAAATCCTGAAATTTCAAGATAGGAGATACCCTCTAGCTTTTCATGCCTCAAACCCAGAAGGGAAAACGAAAGGGGTCTCTATACTTATTTCTAATCAGACTCCTTTCCAAGTGCATGACACCCTGTTAGACCCCAGTGGTAGATATTTATTTATTAAAGGAAAATTAGAAAACCATCCAATGACAATTGCCAATGTCTACGCCCCAAATTCGGGACAAGTTACTTTTTTCCGCAAGATTAAGGATTTGCTGACAACCTTTGCGGCAGGCATTTTAATTCTAGGGGGGGACTTCAACATTCCCTTGAATCCCCTCATAGACACATCGAATGGAGCATCGAGCCTTCCTTACAGAGCATTAAGACAAATCAAGCTACAATTGAAAGATTTGACACTACATGACACCTGGAGAACTCTGTACCCTCAAACCAAAGACTTCACTTACTTTTCCACCATCCATCAAAAATATTCTAGAATCGATTACTTCTTTATATCACAATCTGACCTAACCTTTTTAAAAAAATCGACAATTGAGCCCATGACACTTTCTGACCATCATCCTATAACCACTACACTGACTTTCCCTGAAAAAAAAATAGTGACAAAAATGTGGAGACTCAATTCTGCAATACTAAAAGACCCTGCAGATGTAATCGAGATACAAGACAAGCTGTCGGACTATTTTGTAAGGAACGAAAATGATGAAACCTCTTCTCTAATCCAATGGGAAGCGCACAAATGTGTCATCAGGGGTGAATTCATTAAAAAACTAGCAAGGCTAAAAAAGGAGCGCCAATCGAGAATTAAAACTCTCACAGATCAGATCCACAAACTGGAAATATCACACAAAAGAAACATAGCTGTTTCATCACTCGAAGAGCTAACCAAGACAAGGGCACTTTTAACAGAGGAATTAAACTTGAAAATAAAAAGACAATACGTACTGAGACACAAGATATACTATGAGCAGGGTAATAAGAGTGGAAAGTTATTGGACAAGGCAGTTCAAAGTAAAAAAATATCTTCAACTATACACCAAATTAGAGACAATCAAGGGAAATCACATTCCACAAACGAGGAGATCGCCAAGCAGTTTGAAACATACTATCAATCCCTCTATGACCTTCCGTCAAACCCAAAATGCCCCCAAAATTCAGAGAAAAGAGCAAAAATGATCCAGGATTTCCTAAGAAAATACAGCCCACGAAAGCTAGCTGAAGACAAAGCACAGGAACTTGAAGCCCCTATATCAGGTCCAGAATATGACAAAGCCATCAAAGAGATGAAAATTGGTAAAGCACCCGGACCTGATGGTTTACCACTACAATATTACAAAACGTTTAACGAAATTTTAAAACCAAGATTCCTGAAAACCTTCCAATCGCTCAAGTCCGAACGCCAACCTCCCAAACAACTACTTGAGGCACACATTACAGTAATTCCTAAAGAGGGTAAGGATACATCACAAGTCACAAACTATAGGCCTATATCCTTAATTAACGTCGATGTCAAGATTTACGCCAAAATCTTAGCCAACAGATTGGTACCACTACTCAATTCCTTTATAACTCTAGATCAGGTGGGGTTTATCCCAGGTAGAGAGGGGCGGGACAATACTATTAAAGCCCTTAACATTAATCACTGGTTAACCACTAACAAGAAACAAGGATTCTTCCTATCCCTGGATGCTGAAAAGGCGTTCGATAGAGTGGCCTGGGACTTTATCGACGCAGTACTTGACCACATAGGCATTCTACCTCAAATGAAGTCCTATATCACTGCACTCTACACTAATCCAACAGCTAGAGTACGAGTTAATGGCCACCTATCGAACGCCTTCAATCTATGTAATGGAACGAGACAAGGATGCCCCCTATCCCCCTCTACTCTTTGTTCTGACCCTTGAGCCACTTCTAAATAAAATTAGAGCCAACCAGAACATAAAAGGAATTGAGATTCAGAAAAACACCTATAAAATTGCGGCATTCGCCGACGACATGCTCCTGTTCCTCTCTGAACCTCACATCTCCATACCAAACCTCTTACAAGACTTGGATCATTTTAATTTATTATCCAACTTAAAAATTAATCATTCAAAGTCTAACGCCCTAAACATCACGTTACCCTCAAGGGTAGTAGATCAGTGTAAAACGAACTTCCCGTTCACATGGGCCAAACATAGTATAACCTACCTAGGAATAGAAATCCCTTCAAATCTAGAAGACCTCTTTAAACTTAATTTCTTACCAGTACTTAAAGAAACACATGAAGATCTAAAAAGATGGAACTCTCTGAACATTTCTTGGTTCGGCAGAGCCTCCCTAATCAAAATGACAATACTGCCTCGTTTCCTTTACATTATGCAGACAATACCCATCTTCTTACCTCTGTCCTTCTTCTCCTCTTTTCGCAAGGCCTGCTCTAAATTTGTCTGGAGAGGCAAATCCCCTAGGATTAAACTTACCAGATTACATTTACCCAAAAACAGGGGTGGAATAGCACTACCTGATCTTAAAAAATATCACCAGGCAACTCTTCTAACACGCATTGTAGATTGGAATTTACATAAAGCCGTCAAGGACTGGGTCTCATTGGAACATATACAGTTCACCCAAGATCTCAAGACCCTACCATGGATCCACCCTAAATACCACTTGAAGATTATTAAAAAGCACCCCCTCGTTGGACCTACTCTAAAAATCTTCCACAGCACATTTAAACCCACAAATACTACCCCATGGCTTAGCCCGCTAACAACTTTGAGAAACAATCCAGATTTCCCCCCAGGAATGGAGAATAACTTTTTAAAACATCACTGGCCTCACGAGCGAATCCTGTCCAGACACTTCTTTAAAAACAAGAAGATATTATCTAGAGAGGACCTGAACAAGGACATTAAACCCTTCTTAATTCCTTTTTGGAATTATATCCAAATTAGACATTACTTGACCAAGACCGACACAGCACATTGCTGGACAAGACCACTCACAAAATTGGAAGACCTCTGCACAAAAAAAAACCCACACAGACATATCATATCATCTTTATACAACTCACTGTTCGACGATAAGACGGATTTCTCCAGCTCCTCATGTCAGAATTGGGAAAAAGATATAAATACCTCTCTAACTGATGAGAACTGGGAAAAAATCTTCACGTATGCTCATAAGGGGTCACTAAACGTAGCCACACAAGAATGCAGTTTTAAAATCATCACCAGATGGTACAGAACACCCTCTATTCTACACAAATTCTCGCCAATACTCTCCGACCGATGTTGGAGGTGTAAACAAGAGGAAGGCTCGATGCTCCACATATGCCCATTGATACAAAACTTCTGGGAATCAGTCCACGAGACCATTTCCTTGGTCACATCGGAAAACTTTGACTTCACACCAGCACAATATCTCTTACACTTCAACTCCCTCCCAAAGAAACGGTATCTGAAATCGCTCCCAATGTTTATGATCAATGCTGCACGACAATGTATCCCCGCTCATTGGCGCACAAACATTACTCCTTCCAAAATAGAATGGTTCAGAAGAATAAACAATATAGAAAAAATAGAAGAACTCATAAGTATTTCTCAGGAGAGAATAACGAATTTCTCGACAACATGGTATAATTGGATGGTTTTCAAAGAGTCACAGACATATAAAACAATCATTCAGTAAAACTGAAAAGCACCCTCTACAAGGCTATTAAACATCTTGATAAAGTGGATGGAATATACTGATAAATTACCCTAAGTCAGACAAATCTCAATAAGCTCCCCCTCCCCAATTATTTTTTTTCATATTTTTTTTTTTTTCCCCTCCCCTTCCCCCTCCCCCCTCTCCTCAACCCCTTCTCTACTTATCTTGACCACGAAAGAAATATATAACTGAATAACCTGTTTACTGGTCGAGATGGGTTCCACAAAAAATAAATAAATAGAGAATTCTCTTTGTTTTTTCTCCTTTTATGCTATTTAATGTTCTCTCATTTACGACGCTCTCTCCTCAATTATTTTGTCCGATTAATGACTATATCCTGGCATAAGAGTGTAATTTGTGATACCACGTTATCGGATATTTATCACTATTGTTAACATATGCAGTTATATAATGTATCTATACGATGCTATGTTTGATTTCATATTCACCTAATAAAACTTTATGAAACAAAAAAAAAAAAAGAAACAACGAAAATACCGAACCCAAAAAAAAAAATTATTACGAAAAACAAAATGAACGAAAATGCAAACTTACTAATATTCGAAGACCGAAAAGAAAACAACCGAAATGCCGAACAAAGAATAAAAAACGAAAATCAAAACTAACGAAAAATAAATTACGAATCTTCGGAAAACGGAAATGAAAACAACGAATACAAAAAAATGTAAATTAGCTTTCGTTAGTACTGAAATATTTCTGGACTTTGACCAATAGCCACTGAGCGCTGTCCCTTTCCTCTGAAGAGGTTTGTTCCTTCCCCCAATGAGCTTCTTTCTCATTACCTCCTGGCTCCTTGTGTCTTTTTCTGTGTTAGACTGCAGTGCATCTAATTTCTAGATTTGTATTTGTAATATCTGACATATTTTAGTTTTCTTCTACGTCAGACTTCATTCTAGACAGGGTGTGTGTGCTAACTAAGACAGTCAAGTCAATCACAGTAAAGTACGAATTACAAAATGACGACGAGTAGTGTGTCGAATAAACGTAAAATGTATTCTAACAGAATTACGAATGCAATAAAATCTACAAAAGTACGTTTTTACAATTAAAGGAAATTAGACACGAAAATACAAATGATCATAAAGCAACGAAGATATATTTCTTACGAAAATACAAATGCGGCATGATGGAAAATATAATGTAAATACGAATAGCAAAACAACAAGAATTAAACTAACGTAAAAACGAAGAAAAAAATAAAATCATTTTAAAAATACGAACGCGGCAGAATACAAAATAAAACGAAAATACGAATCTCGATTCAACGAAAAATAAACGAACAGAAAAAAACGGAAACGGAAAAAAGAGTTACGAAAATACTAAAGAGTACGAATACGATAACTAACGTCTTACGAAATTACGACTCGTTACGAATCACGATAAACAAACAGAAACGAAACAGAAATAAACAAAATTTTTTGCTGTGCACATGTCTAACTGCCACTATCTGTCAAGGACCATCTCTCTCTCTCTCTCTCATTTATCATCCTCTCTCTCGTTCTTTATCTCTCTCTCATTTATCTTCCTCTCTCCTTTTTTCTCTCTCACATTTATCCTCCTCTCTCCTTCTTTGTCTCTCTCATCCTCTCTCCTTTATCTCTTACAAACTGTTGGCGCTATATAAATCCTGTATAATAATAATAATAATTAATAATTTCTCCCCCTTTTTCTATTTCCCTCACCCTCTCTCTCCCATTCTCATTCCTTCTTGTTCTTTTCCTTTTTAGTTTACGACTACCTACTACATACAGATCCCTAAAGAAGAACATTCTGCTTTTGACGTGGCTGCCCAGGCAACAGCAATGAATTGCTTCGGTGGGGTGGCAAAAAAGGTCGATGTTACCATTACTATCAGGTACCTCTGTGAACAAACAACACGTTTCAAGGGCCTCTCCAATTCCCCCTTATCAGGGTCTGTACAAGTGAGGGTTGGGAGAAAGTTGGGGTCAGGAATCAGCAGCAGAGGTGGCCAGATCTGTGTGGCTACACTCAAAAAAACTGGGACCAGACGGTGTATGCTTTAAGTGAAATGTATTTACAGTGAAAGGAAATTTTTCCAAACACCAGTACAGAAAACATGAAAATATAAGTTAATCCAGTGAAAAAATACCTGACTAGGGCAGGAAGCAAGAGCAGGATCTAGGCAAACAGAGGCACTTACTAGGAAAGGACCTAAATACCCTCCCAGCAGCCAGAATCAGGTGGAAACTGATTGCTGGGGTCTGCTGGCTACTAGAAGACACCCGCTGGTGGACAATGGAATTACAACCAGCGGCTGGTGGGGGGCGGCACTGACAGCAGCACCCCCCCCCCCCCCGGAAATCTTTGGCATGACACACACCAGCCACCCTCCACATACCGTACCGCAGTTTGACACTGACATCAACCCCCCCAAGGAGGACGGCGTGACCTTCCTGATCTAGGGCTGGCGTGCTGTGGTGTCCTCTTCCGGGATGGGATGTGGGCAGCGGCTCCAGTGTCTGCTACTCCCGCCGCCGTGTGTCTTTTTCCTGTTGCTCCTAAGCGATAGGCATCCAATATGATCGCCTGATGCTTTGGCTAATCGGGAAACAGGTCTAATGACCTGCCTCCTGATTGCCAGGGAGAAACGTTAGTGTGAAAATAGAGAAAATTAATTCAGTATCGTCACACAACAGGGTGGGATCGGGGCGAAGTGCTCTGCGCCCCAAGCCCACCCTATTTTGAAGCCCATTAGAGCCAGAGGCTCTAATCAGGCGCTTCAAAATACACACCCCCTGCCTATCACTGCCATAGTAATTCATGCTCTCGGCGTTCTGAAAGGGGCGCATGGATAGGGAGGCAGCGCTCGTGCGCCCACAATGCACGGCCGCCCCTGGTCAGAAACCATGCTTCATCAGGACCTTGGATCTCAGTAAAAGAATACTGTAACAATACACATAAACACATAATCACTCACCAAAAAAGCCTGGTAGACCCCTCTCCTCATGATCAGTTGAAGCTGACCAACAAATACTAGTTGAGGGGTTCTAAGAGAAATCCCCCCCCCCACCACAAGGCAGGGGAAGAAGGAACCTAATGGCCACAAATCCTCCACCTAAGCTTCAGGGTAGTCCTGAAGGCCCACAATCTACAATCAGCCACTGCCTTGATATTAAGAGCAGTGGGGTGGATTCAGGTACGAATTGCGGCCTCTTACGGAGGCGCAGCGTACCGTTTTAACGCTGTGCCTCCGTAAATTACGTGTGCTATGCTTCATTCATGAAGCAGTAGCTACGTAATTTGCGCGGGCGCTCCTTAAAAATGCCCGGCGTAAGGGCGCGTCATTTAAATGATCCCGTAGGGGGCGTGGATCATTTAAATTAGGCACGTTCCCGCGCCGAACGTAGTGCGCATGCTCCGTCGGGAAACTTTCCCGATGTGCATTGCGGCAAATGACGTCGCAAGGACGTCATTTGCTTCAACGTGAACGTAAATGGTGTCCAGCGCCATTCACGATTCACTTACGCAAATTACGTAATTTTTAAACATCGTGACGCGGGAAAGACGGGTATACTTAGCATTGGCTGCCCCTGCTAATAGCATGGGCAGCCTTACGCGGAACCCGACGAACGTAAACAACGTAAACTGCGTACGTAGGGGCGCGCGTACGGTTGTGAATCGGCGTTAGTATGCAATTTGCATACTCTACGCTGACCACTACGGGAACGCCACCTAGTGGCCAGCGTAAGAATGCAGCCTAAGATACGACGGTGTAAAACACTTACGCCGGTCGGATCTTAGAGAAATCTATGTGTAACTGATTCTAAGAATCAGGCGCATAGATACGACCGGCCGGACTCAGAGATACGACGGCGTATCTGGAGATACGCCGGCGTATCTTCTCTCTAAATCTAGCCCTAAGTCTATCCGATAGGCAGTCATACAGCCAACGGGAGGAGCTTGAACAGCAGGCAGGCATTTCTGCTTTCTACTAATTGAAAGGCTGCGTCTTAGTTTTTGCCAGCCCGCATCAGGATGCGCCATTACTGGTTGGATGTCTAGGTAAGAAACTTTGTAACGGGTTCATGATTTTTTACCAAATATACTGCAAAAATATATTTAAGGTGTATATATATATATATATATATATATATATATATATATATATATATATATGTATATATATATATACACATACACACACACACTTTAAAGCGGGGGTTCACCCTATCGACAGGAAAAAAAAAAAAAAAATTTCTTTTACCTTTAAATCAGGCATTGTAGCGCGAGCTACAGTATGCCTGTCCCAAATTTTTTCCCCCCATACTCACCTTGTAGTCGTCCATCGAAGATACCGGGGAATGGGCGTGCCTCTGGAGACGGAGGATGATTGACGGCCGGCTCTGGCGCGTCACGCTTCTCCGGAAATAGCCGAAAAAGGCTTGGTCTTCACGACGCGTGCGCATAGCCTGTGCGCACGCGCCGTGAAGAGCCGAGACCTACTCCGGCTGTCTTCGGGGAGAGTGACGTGCCAGGGCCGGCCGTCAATCATCCTCCCTCTCCATAGGCACGCCCATTCCCCGCGGGAGCCGAAATCTACGATGGACGACTACGAGGTGAGTACGGGGTTAAAAAAATCGGGACAGGCATACTGTAGCTCGCGCTACAATGCCTGTCTCGATGGTAACATCAAGTACGAGAGGGTGAACTACCGCTTTAAATACAGCTGGTTACTTGTCTGACCACATCTTCCTTTAATTGCTCCTCACGTGTATTGCGAGGGCTGTACCAAAAGTAATGAAAAAACATAACTTTTTTTATTTGCTTACATGGGTTGTTCAAATTTTAAGTGTTATGCCGCGTACACACGATCATTTTTCGGCTCGTAAAAAACAACGGGCCAGATTCACGTAGAATAGCGGCGGCGTAACGTATCGTAGAATCTGTATCGTAGATACGTTACACCGCTGCAAGTTTTCATCGCAAGTGCCTGATTCACCAAGCACTTGCGTGAAAACTTACGCTGGCAGCCTCCGGCGTAAGCCCGCGTAATTCAAAGGGGCGTGTGCCATTTAAATTAGGCGCGCTCCCGCGCCGGACCTACTGCGCATGCTCCGTTTTGAAATTCCCGCCGTGCTTTGCGTGAAGTGACGTAATTTTTTCGAACGGCGACGACGTGCGTAGCGTACTTTCGTATTCCCGGACGTTTTACGCAAGACCAAATTTTTTTTAAATTTCGACGCGGGAACGACGGCCATACTTTATACAGAACATACGTGTGCTGACTAAAGTTAGGGCAGGTCAAACGACGACTAAAATTGCGACGGGAAACTAGACTAGCGACGATCATTTTTTACAAACCGAAAAACAACATAGTTCAAAACGTCGTGCTGCGCTCTCTGCGCTGCGTTGGCGTAGTGTACAGTGTTTGCTCTACGGCGGCGTAATGTGCGCCCTGCTCTCTGTGAATCTGGGCCTCTGTAGTTTTCTGTGGATGTTGGACAGCTTGCACGCCATTGCTTCTGCTTGGAATCCATGATTTACCAGCAATGATAAATAAGAACTAAAGACGAAGAGTTATGCCGCGTACACACGATCGGAAATTTCGACAAGAAAACCGTGGATTTTTTTCAGACGGAATGTTTGCTAAAAACTTATGTTCCATACAAACGGTCACACAAAATTCCGACTGTCAAGAAGTTTAATGCTTCCGAGCATGCGTCGACTTGATTCCGGAGCATGCGTGGTCTCTTGTGCATACAGGAACTTTTCTTGTCGGAAAAATTGAGAACCAGCTCTCAAATTTTTGTTGTTGGAATATCCAACAGAAAAAGTCCGATGGAGCCTACACACACAGTCAGAATTTCCGACCAAAAGCTCACATCGAACTTTTCTTGATGGAAATTCCAACTGTGTGTACGCGGCAATAATGTACTAATGCCGTGTACACACGATAATTTTTCGGGTTGTAAAAATCGTAGTTTTTTAAAAATGTCATTTAAAATGATCGTGTGTGGGCTTCAGAGCATTTTTTGGTTTCTGAAAAATTTCCCCCCAAAAAAATCGAACATGCTCAAATAGAGCATGTTCGATTTTTTTGGGGGGAAATTTTTCAGACAGTCGGAATTTTGTGTGACCGTTTGTATGGAACATAAGTTTTTAGCAAACATTCCATCTGAAAAAAATCCACAGTTTTCTTGTCGAAATTTCCGATCGTGTGTACGCGGCATAACTCTTCGTCTTTAGTTCTTATTTATCATTGCTGGTAAATCATGGATTCCAAGCAGAAGCAATGGCGTGCAAGCTGTCCAACATCCACAGAAAACTACAGAGGCCCAGATTCACAGAGAGCAGGGCGCACATTACGCCGCCGTAGAGCAAACACTGTACACTACGCCAGTGTTTCTCAACTCCAGTCCTCGGGGCGCACCAACAGGTCATGTTTTCAGGATTTCCCTCAGATCAAACTGCTGTGGTAATTACTAAGGCAGTGAAACTGATCAAATCACCTGTGCACAATAATGGAAAGCCTGAAAACAAGACCTGTTGGTGCGCCCCGAGGACTGGAGTTGAGAAACACTGCACTACGCCAACGCAGCGCAGAGAGGCAAGCATTGCATTCAGCAAGCCAGTGCTCCCAATGCTGCGCCAGCGTGGCGTGGGTTTCGAAGGCGCACGTCGGCATAGATAAAAATGGGCGTGAACCCATGCAAATGAGGCGTGACCCCATGCAAATGATGGGCCAAGCGCCAGACAGGTACGTATCACGAACTGCGCATGCGCCGTGACGTGGACGCACCCCCATGCGCCTGTTCACAACCACGCCGGCAAAACTACCTAAGCTACCTCGGATCACGGCGTACGCCGTGAACATAACGTACGCCCAGCCAGACACACGTCCAACGCACAATACGCCGGCTTGTGTTCCCTGGTGCAGACCTGTGCCTGTCTGTTGCCGGGTTGCACCTCCTTTATGGGGAATGACTTTACGCTGGGCGTAAAACTTACGCGCATTTCGCGTAGCATGCGCCGAGCACACGCACGTTCGTGAATCGCCGTATTTCCCTCATTTCCCTCATTTGCATATTTGAATGGCTAATCAATGGGTGCGGCACCATGCGCCCAGCCTAAATTTGTGCCCACCCTACGCCGGCGTGAGCAAGCTACGTCGGTGGGGTGTAGCCTGGTTTTAGGCGCATGTCTGTTTGTGGGTCTTGCACACAGATACGGCGGCGCACATTTGCACTAACGTCGGAGTAACTTGTTATACGTCGCCGTAAGTGCTTTGTGAATCTGGGCCAGAATGTTTATGGAGAAGATGACACCATAGAAAAGCTTTACCAATGACTAGACATTTTGCTTGTCAATGAGGTCATCTCCATTCTGTAGCCTTCTGTGGATGTTGGAAAGTCTTCACCACTCCTTTGTCAGGAACTCAATGACAGCAATTTTTACCTGCAATGAAAAGGAAAAAAGTTAAGCCCTGTACACACGATCGGTTCATCTGATGAAAACGGACCGATGGACCGGTTTCATCGGACGAACCAATCGTGTGTGGGGTCCTATTGTTTTTTTATCCATCGGTAAAAAAAAATAGAAACTGTTTTAAATTTTTCTTATGGTTAACCACTTAAGGACCTGCTCATGTACACATACGTCGTTTTTTTTAAAGATGGATATCTCGGTAACGGCAGCAGCTGCTACCACAACCGAGGTATCTGATTGGCTGAGACGCCTGTCAGTCTTATCCTCGGACGTACGGCTGGTACGTCCCGAGGATGAGCTTCAGGAAGCCGACTACAGCCTCAGGACTACAGCCGCTGGCCCTGATAGGCACTTCCACACAGCCAGTCAGCTGCCGCTATTCAGCTGACCGGGGCTCAACTTCCGGCCAGCTGAATAGTGGGCGGCAGCGGCGAAAATATACAGATTCATACAGTGTATGAATACAGCCAGAGGGGGCGGCGCTCCTGCGTCCCTACGGACGCATTCGCCACTGCACTTAAACATAGGTCGGTGCAGATTCAGAGTTAGGTCGGCTTATCTGAATCTACCTACAAATCTGAAAAACAGCCAAGGTCCTTAAAGCGGTGGTTCACCCTGTTTAATAACATCCTCTCTATGCAAATGCGCTGCTACTTACCCGTTTCCAGGTCGTATTTACGACCTGTCAATCAAAATCCCCCGCGGGGAATGGGCGTGTAAGTCCATTCTC
This sequence comes from Rana temporaria, assembly GCF_905171775.1. Classification (NCBI taxonomy): domain Eukaryota; kingdom Metazoa; phylum Chordata; class Amphibia; order Anura; family Ranidae; genus Rana; species Rana temporaria. The sequence continues at coordinate 13,056,886 of NC_053496.1, forward strand.
CCCCGTCCTGTCACTCGAATTGTGGCACTCCTCTGTCGACGCGCTGTACTCTAATCGCGCGACATCTCGGCACAACGGGGCGTGAACTTCTTACGCCGGCCGTTGTTATGGCAACCATGCAGTGTTGACGGCGACGCTCGCCGTCAACACTGCACAATGCACGGGAGCGAGCGGTGAATGCTGGGAGGCCAGCATTCGCCCTCTCCCGGAAGAAGACCCTGTCGGCTTCAGTATGCCCACAGGTAAGATGGAAACGTCCATCGCCTCGGGATCAAAAATATAATATAAAGAAAAACAGCGCATAGCACGGCTTAAGGAGTGGGACACCCTGTTAGTGCAGGCTTAAAGGTAAGAGCTGGGGATTAGACCAGAAAAAAAAAAACGATATCCCGCGGAACCACCGCTTTAAGTGGTTAAAAAAAATGATAGAAAAAAACGATCGTCTGTGGGGAAATCCATCGGTCAAAAATCCACGCATGCTCAGAATCAAGTCGACGCATTCTCGGAAGCATTGAACTTCATTTTTCTCAGCACGTCGTTGTGTTTTACATCACCGCGTTGGACACGATTGGATTTTTAACCGATGGTGTGTAGGCAAGACTGATGAAAGTCAGCTTCATCGGATATCCGATGAAAAAATCCATCGGATTAGATTCCATCAGATATCCGATCGTGTGTACAGGGCTTTACTCTACCAACATATGAAATTTGATCGACCCATGTTAGTTCATAAAAAAAGTAATACCCTTTTTTGCATCACTTTTGGCACGGCCCTCGTATATTACATTTTTCCAGACTTACAAAATTGAATTTTCCCATTTCAGATACAAAGGAGATAGAGTGGAGAGTGGCGATGTTATTGTGACTGTGAGCTTAATGACTGGATATCAGCCTGACTTAAGTTCAATAAAACGGGTAAGTCTAAAATTTTGGGGGTTTTTAGATCTAAAAAGTTTGAGAAGCACTGACTGAAACAAGCATTGGATATACGCTGACTGAGCAAAATATTTGGGGGCCGACTTAAATAGCAGTTTAAATGCGTTGCTGGGGTTTTTTTTGTCTGTTAGGCCTTGTACACACGACCGAACATGTCCGCTGAAACTGGTCCATTGGATTCCACGGACATGTTCGGTCGTGTGTAGGGCCGACCGGACAGTTTCCCGGCCTAGCGGACAGGTTTCCAGCAGACAAAAGTTTCTTAGTATGCTAAGAAACTTGTCCGCTGGAAGCCTGTCCGTCGGACATGTCCGATGGTCAGTACGACTCATCGGACATGTCCGCTGGCCCGAAATCCCACGCATGCGTCGAAGTGATTCTAAACATGCGTGGAAGCATTAAACTTCCTGGTGCGCGCACGTCGCGGCGTCATGGTCGCCGCCACGTCGCCGCCACGTCACCGCACTGTCTGTCCGCAGGAATTTTGGTTTGATGGTGTGTACAACCATCAGACCCAAATCTCCGAGCGGACATATCCGATGAAAACGGTCCGAGCGTAAGGGTAAACTTGCCCCTGCTATATGAGGGTCAAGTTTACGAAGGTCCTTCGTATGCCATGTTAAATATGGCGTCGGGTCAGCGTCGGCTTTTTCCGTCGTTTACGTCGTTTTCCTAAGTCGTCTGCGAATACGACTTTACGTCAATGACGCTCACGTCGGCGTCATTGACGTTTTCCGTCGTGAGCTGGAGCATGCGCACTGGGCTATTTTTCCCGGTGCATGCGCAGTTTAATCGGCGCGGGGGCGCGCTTAATTTAAATACAGGCCGCCCCCTTTGAATTACGCGGCCTTACGCCGGCCCATTTACACTACGCCGCCGCAAATTACGGAGCAAGTGCTTGGAGAATACGGCACTTGCTCCAGTAATTTGCGGCGGCGTAGTGTAAATGGCTTACGCTACGCCGCCGCGGATTCTACAAGAATTTGGCCCCCTGTGTTTACATGTAAATTACCGTCATTCATATGTAAATAACATGAGCATTCATATGTAAATAACAGGAGCATTCATATGTAAATAGCGGTGGCATTCATATGTATATCATGCCCCTCTGCAGTGAATTGATGATGTGCTGTAACCTCTAGCAACCAATCAGTTAGAAGTATTACTGTACAGTAATCTCTAGCAACCAATCAACAAGAAGAAATAATGTGCTATAACCTCTAGTCAGTAAGTAATGTGTGCTGTAACCTCTAGCAACCAGTCAGCAAGTGGTAATGATATGCTGTAACCTCTGGCAACCAATCGCAATCACTGCCTGATCTGATACAATAAACTGATTTTAGGTCTAACTGATATTTATTGTATGTCTCGGAGCAGGTGGAGAGCAAAATTGCAGATTGCAAGATTTTTTTTTTGCCCAGGTTCCAATCAACGTTAAAGATGACCCTGCTCAGGATCCCACCAAGGGCTTGCCCCTCTCCTTCCATCTTCCAAGCAAGAGAGCCCTAGAGACCCACACCCTTATGCCGCGTACACACCATCGTTTTCTGCGATGGAAAAAAACGTCATTTTCAAAAACGTCAATTTAATTGACCGTGTGTGGGCAAAAACGTCGTTTTATGTCTTCTAAAAAACGACAGAAAAAAATTGAAGCATGCTTCAATTTTATGTGTCGTTTTTGGCCGACGTCGTTTTCTGTGTTCTAAACATTGACCGTGTGTACGTAAAAACGTCGATTTAAGCCCGCGCATGCTCAGAAGCAAGTTAGGAGACGGCAGCGCTCATTCATGTAAAACGACTGTTCAGAATGGAATCAGCACATTCGTTAAGGTGTTTTTCAGCTTATAGACAAGAAAACGAAATTTAAAGCACAGTCACTGAAAATCACGAATCGTATCTCACCAAACTTTTACTAACACGCAGCAACACGATATCAGCAAAAGAGGCCGTCTTCCGCATGGAAACGACCCTTTATAGTGACGTCGTGCGTGATTGACGGAACTGCGCTGTGCTAGAGCGTTGTGAAAAAGCGATGGTGTGTATGCTACGTCATTGTTCAAATTGAAGTTTGAAAAATGACGTTTTTTTAAAGCACATAAAGCGTCGCATTTTTCCTTCGCAGAAAACGATGGTGTGTACGCGGCATTAGGCTAAACTATCCCCTTGCTACGAGAACCTTAACAGGCCACACACCAGCTACACAGTAAACATTATGGGCCAGATCCACGAAGCAGTTACGTCGGCGTATCTATTGATACGCCACGTACTTCTAGGATGCTCCGGCATATCTTTGTTTTGTATCCACAAAACAAGATACGCCTGAAGCTGGGCTAGATCCGACTGGCGTACGTCTTAGTACGCCGTCGGATCTAAGGTGCATATTTACGCTGGCCGCAAGGTGGCGCTTCCGTCGATTTCCGTGTCGAGTATGCAAATTAGCTAGATACGCCAATCCACAAACGTACGTCCGGCCGGCGCATTTTTTTTACGTCGTTTCTGTAAGGCTTTTTTCTGTTATATGAGGTGTACGCAATGTTTTAAGTATGGACGTCGGGCCAGTGTCGAATTTTCCGTCGTTTGCGTAAAACGTTCGCGAATAGGGCTTTGCGTAGAATTACGCTCACGTCAAAAGCATTGGCTTGCTGCGGGTTAATTTGGAGCATGCGCGCTGGGATACCCCCACGGACGGCGCATGCGCCGTTCAAAAAATACGTCATTTACGTGGGGTCAAGTAAAATTAACATAAAACAGGCCCACATCTTTATGATTTGAATTCCGCGTCCTTACGCCGGCAGATTTACGCTACGCCACCGTAACTTTAGAGGCAAGTGCTTTGTGAATACAGCACTTGCCTCTCAAAGTTGCGGCGGCGTAGAGTTACTACGATACGCTACGCCTGCCTAAAATTACGATGCGCTACGTGGATCTGGCCCATAGTGTATCATTAAAATGGTTGGCACCTACCTTCATACTGCTGGTGGATGAAGAGGATCAATCCTGGTTGAAGAAACCTGAAAGCAGTAAAGTACCGTATATACTCGAGTATAAGCCGACCCGAATATAAGCCGAGGCACCTAATTTGACCACAAAAAAAATGCAAACGTATTGACTCGAGTATAAGCCTAGGGTGTCCATCTGCATGCCTCACTGTGCCTCACTGTGTCCATGTGCATACCTCACTGTGCCCATGCCTCACTGTGCCCATGCCTAGACTGACGTTTAACATGGGAGTATATAGAAGGGGTGCCCGGGTTTGAAAAATCGGTGCTCCCCAGCCATAGGTCCTCCAGACAACAAACTTTGTACACTTGTACAGAAGAAATTGGGCTACGTGTGTGCCAAGTGTCCAGGGGACCTACGAACTGCCGGTACCGGGTCCCCAAAGTCACCATAGAAATGACCGTTTAACATGGGAGTCTATGGAAGGGGCGCCCGGCTTTGAAAAATCGGTGCTCCCCAGCCGTAGGTCCCCCGGACAACAAACTTTGCACACTTGTAGAGGAAGAGAGGGGTTATATGTGTGCTAAGGTTGGCACCGGTACCGGGTCACCAAAGTCCGGGAGATCAGGCGCAAAAAGGTGACTCGAGTACAAGCCGAGTCATGGTCATGGGCGTCCGCTGAAATCTTTTCAGGGAGGGGCGCTTTGGCAGCGGCGATACACAGTCGCATTTAACCATTTCTTCAAACGCTAGCTGGGATTAAACGTGCCCCACTAGCCGCCGAATAGCGCAGCTAAAACGATGGTAAAGCGTCACTTTTTAGCGGCGCTTTACCGATAATGCGGCCAGCTGGCAGTTTGAAATAGCTCTTGAGATAATTCATCTTCACTCCATGCCCATATAAATATAGCCTAGAGAATGTACAGACCCCCCTTCAGCACAGATGGACCTCCCCTTTAGCACAGACCCCCCCTTCAGTACAGACCCCCCCTTCAGCACAGATGGACCCCCCTCCCCCCATCCCATTCAGTACCTCAGATCAGCCATCACCGCTCACAGCAGGTTCCCTCCCCCTGTGTACACATAAACAGTGGAGGGGGTGACTTCACTCTGCTTGCTGTGCCTGTGTGACATCCAGCCCGGGACCGTTGAGACAGCCTGCCGCCACAAAACTCTTCAACACCTTCTCAATTTTCCAGGGGGGGGGTCAATTGCCCCCCGTTGCCCTATGGAGCGGTCGCCCATTTATACGGTATATTGTTTATATGTTTAATGCTATAATGATGTAGAGGGAAGTAATTTCATAATTTTAAAATACGTCAACATGAAGTCAAGGTGGGTCACTCTTACATCTTTTCCATTGAATTTTTTTCTAGTTTGAAAACATCGCAGATTATAGAATGGATGGCAACAAAGTTCTCTTCTATTTATACTCAGTAAGTGAAAATCCTCTCCTCTCTGTCGGATCATTATTAGTGTAAACTTTTTCTCCAACATTGTCCTATATAGAACTGCACCCATCCTCCCTTTGGTAAATGCCAGCGATGACAGTATGTAGGCAGGTGCAGAATGGTGGGGTGGAAGTAATTACACAGACTCCGGGTGTAGAGAACAAAATTGGTTAATACAGAACCCAGTAATTCACATCACACCCTGTGGGAAGGCGCCCGACGTGGAACATTCAGGGCAAGTAACAGCACTGTGTAGCAAAGCAGGTCTCAGTTGAGCCATCAGCGTCTGTCTTGAGCGACGGAATGCGGCCTGGTCAGTCTGGACCCAAATGGGGAGATCTTCCGGTAGAATGACGTGTGTCTATCCTTTTCCTACTCGCCTGGAACCTCTCCCTGCCACCAATGACTGTTTTTGTCAGATGAATGACCTGTCCCTGCACTACCCACACGCTAAATGCGTGCCAAGCCTGGGAGCCAGGGACTTAAATAGGCTCTGCCTGACCCAAGGTGGCTGTTAGAGTCACATGGGGCCGCAGCATCCAATCAGGTAGCTTCTCCAGTGACCCAGGAAACCATAGAGGAACCATGTACCTCTTGCTTTCCCCTTCTCCTGCCATGCTGCTGCGGTTGGGTGCCACCTGCAGTGGAAAAAGTAGACTGCAGAAGTAATTACACAGACTTCGGGTGTAGAGAACAAAATTGGTTAATACAGAACCCAGTGATTCACATCACACCCTGTGGGAAGGCGCCCTACGGGAAACATTCAGGGCAAGTAACAGCATAGAGGAAACGTGTACCTCTTGCTTTCCCCTTCTCCTCCCATGCTGCTGTGGTTGGGTGCCACCTGCAGTGGAGAAAGTAGACCTGCCTACACGTACAAGATATGCCTGGCTGGGCTAGGAGGTGGTTTGGGCCAAGGCTTAAGTACCTCAGGGGACTGAACGTAAAGTGTTTTACTAAACCCACAACAGTAAAATCTGTCTGTACATGCAGAATAGCATGCTTGTTATACTCACTGTGGAACTTAAGGGGTTAATACTCTGTATTGTGTAAAAAGGCTCTTTGATCCTGTAGGTGCAGATCCTCCCCCCCTCCTGCAGGGTCACTCTTGGCAAGTCCAGATAATACACAATCAGAGTGGTCCCCCTGCACATGCTCAGTTTGGTCTCATTGCTGGAGAGAACATTTCCTGTCTTAAGCTGAGCTAGCCAGGTCACATGGTATGACATCACACATGTGGGCGTGAATACAGATCCTGAATGACAGCCCATTCCCTCCTTCCTCCTTGTCAGTAACAGGTGTGACCAGAACTGTGTGTGGACTGCAACAGTGGAAACCAAACGTATGTAAGGTGAAAAAGATGTTTATTAAAGCGGAGCTCCACCCTAAAGGAGAACTTCCGCTCATCGGAAACCCCCCCTCCGGTGTCATATTTGGCACCTTTCAGGGGGGAGGGGGGTGCAGATACCTGTCTTAGACAGCGGCCAATCACAGCAAATATCTCCTAAACGTGTAGGTTTAGGAGATATTGCAAACACCTACAGGTAAGCCTTAATCGAGGCTTACCTGTAGGTGTAACTTCAGGGGGAGGGTTTACAACCACTTTAAGATTAGTGATAATATACAAACACCTCCAATGCAAAACGGTGTACAACAACCAACAACCAAACAGTGACCCACAAATAACAAACAAGTATATACAAGAGATGGGGAATACCAGGATCATAAAACATAGCCAAGCCAGGGTCATACATGGGAGATCAGCAGATAGGGCCAGATACAAGATAGAAGAGGGAGAAGGTAGATGAGATCAGAGCAGGTAAGTAAGGGAACAGGAACACAGGAGGGACAGGATCAGGAAAGGCTCAGGATCAGGATCGGGTAACGGGCTTGCAGGTGAGGGCACAAGGACGATACCAAGGCAACTTGTGTGTGTTGCCAGGTATTTATATACATCTCCTGCAATCAGGCTCAGGTGATGCCTGATAGCAGGAGATAATGTCGGCTCCACACTGCTGGTGTCACGTACCTAGTGGGTGAGCCTGACGTGTGGAGGAAAGCCTCTCGAGGCCTGCTGATAGTGAGACAGCTGGCGCTGGAGCACGGCGGGGTAAGAGTGCCTAGGATCAGTCCTGAAGTCTGTGCAGGTAGTAACCAGGAACTCACAGGCAGGAAGCCGGACTTGGCTGGTAGCAGGCGGGTGAGATGGCAGATAGACTGGCAGACTTGGCAGATGGCCGGCTGGGATGCACAGCAGGAAGCAGGTTCAGACGAGCCGGGTAGACAACAGACAGGCGGATCAGGTATAACAGTAGGCAGGTGCATAGTCGGGTCACAGGCAGGTTTTGGCAATAGACAGGCAGATCAGGTACAGAACAGCAGGCGGGAGCATAGTCGGGTCACAGGCAGGTTTTGGCAACAGACAGGCAGATCAGGTACAGAACAGCAGGCGGGAGCGTAGTCGGGTCACAAGCAGGTTTTGGCAACAAACAGGCAGATCAGGTACAGAACAGCAGGCGGGAGTGTAGTCGGGTCACAGGCAGGATTTTGGCAACAAACAGGCAGATCAGGTACAGAACAGCAGGCGGGAGCATAGTCGGGTCACAGGCAGGTTTTGGCAACAGACAGGCAGATCAGGTACCGAACAGCAGGCGGGAGCGTAGTCGGGTCACAGGCAGGCTTTTGGCAACAGACAGGCAGATCAGGTACAGAACAGCAGGCCGGAGCGTAGTCGGGTCACAGGCAGGCTTTTGGCAACAGACAGGCAGATCAGGTACAGAACAGCAGGCAGGAGCATAGTCGGGTCACAGGCAGGCTTTTGGCAACAGACAGGCAGATCAGGTACAGAACAGCAGGCGGGAGCATAGTCGGGTCACAGGCAGGTTTTGGCAACAGACAGGCAGATCAGGTACAGAACAGCAGTCAGGAGCATAGTCGGGTCACAGGCAGGTTTTGGCAACAGACAAGCAGTACAGGTACAGAACAGCAGGCGGGAGCATAGTCGGGTCACAGACAGGCTTTTGGCAACAGACAGGCAGATCAGGTACAGAACAGCAGGCGGGAGCGTAGTCGGGTCACAGGCAGGTTTTGGCAACAAACAGGCATATCAGGTACAGAACAGCAGGCGGGAGCATAGTCGGGTCACAGGCAGGTTTTGGCAACAGACAGGCAGATCAGGTACAGAACAGCAGGCAGGAGCATAGACAGGGAGTAAGCCGGGAAGGTATCAGGAGTCACACAGGTATCAAGATTTCAGGTAAACGCTGTAGACCAAGCAGCAATAAGTCAGTGTCAAAGCTCTGTTTAAATAGGCCCGACTGGTGACAGTTCCGGTGACAGGTGAGCGCACGTGCATGCGCATGCTCATTTGCAGAAGCGGCCGTTCTGAGCGTCCTTGGTTGGCGCCCGCGCACAGGTGTGCGCCGGGGGACAGCAGCTGTACTCTGCAGACGTCTTTCCTGACAGCTGGAAAGCGACCGCTGGTGGACACCGGTACTACGGCCCATGGATCTAACAGTGCTGCCAGCAGTTGAAACCCCCTTACTACAGATCCTGGCTGTTAGAAGACACCCGCTGGTGGAAACCGGTACTGTGATCCACAGGACCGACAGCGCCACCAACAGGTGAACCCTTTCCTGACACTCCACCATGCCCAGTAACAAAAAAAAAAAAAGGAACACAGCGGGTGGGGTGTCACATGTTGATTGATGGATCAACATGTGATGGACCTCCCATAACAGCATGAGGACACAGGCTATAGTGGAAATCTCCTTCTACCTGGACACACCCTGAAGTTTTTTTACGGGACCGTGGTATGCAGATCAGCCAAAAAGGTATATAGGGGCAGTATTTTAATGTAAAAAAATTAATAAGCTGTGACACTTGTGGGGGGGGGGGGGGGTGCGAATTTGATTTTTTTTATATTACTGGGTTTAATAACACTTTAAATATGTGCATTTCAAACATACAAAGCACATCTTAAAGCGGAGTTCCGGCCACAATTTCACTTTTTAAATATAAATACCCCTGTAATACACAAGCTTAATGTAGTCTAGTAAAGTTAGTCTGTAACTAAGGTCCGTTTTGTTAGGTTGTTACAGCATTTAGAGACTTTATAAAATAGAAATTGACTGGGGCCATCTTAAGTGTGGGCATCATGAAGCCAGACTGTATGACTTCCTGGATTTCAGCCTTGCAGATCTTGCACATGCTCAGTGCTGCACAAGCAGTGTAATAGGTTTCAGATCAGGTTTCAGCACCTGTACTGTCCAAGTCACATGATTCTTCGAGACTGGGGAGTGCACAGACTCCTGGAAAGTTACACCCACTACATTCCCAGGAGTCTGTGCGGTGTAGGTTAAGCACCTAGGTGCAGGAAGAGGGAAGATTAACTATTCTGCCTAGCAACAACACTTTGAAGGCATCTAAAAAAAAAAAAAAAATTCTTAAAGGACTAATGAATTTTTTTTAAAACTACTGATGTAATGTTATATTTATGGGTGGAACTCCACTTTAAAGTGAACCTGTACTTTGCCCATGTAGATTACCCAAGTTAAGGTATTGAGTGTGACTGAGGTATCATTTTTTTTCCAACTATATATTACATTTCTTTTTCTTTTAGGTCAGTGGCACAGAAACTAAGTTCACTATGACAACATACTTGCAGAACAAGGCCTCGACCTTAATGGCAGCCTCCGTTGTAGTAGAAGCTTTAGAAACAGGTAATGTCAGAGAATTCTAACTAATATACGGGTATCAAGTCTGCATGGGGCAATACCTTGGCCTGAGGTGGGAGGGCGCCGGAGCCGAGCAGAGCTGAACGGCGCCGATCGGGGCCATTCGGAGCTGTTCGGAAATGCTTGGAAAATCTCTGAAATGCTCTGTTCCCGAGTTCAGCCGAGGTGTCCTTGGCCCTTACCGAGTGTTTACAAGGCTCTCCGGTGCCCCCCCCCCCCCAACCTCTGGCCGCATGCGGTATTGCATGCCATTGAAATCAATGCGGAACAAATTATTTTCGTTTCCATTGACTTCAATGGGGAACCTCGCTTTGGATTACGAGCATTCTCCTGGAATGGATTATGCTCATAATCCAAGGTGCCACTGTAGTTTTTTAATTTAAAAAGTTTTCTAATTTCCAAAGAGAATAAAATAGAATAGAAAATAAGGAATATATTAGAAACAAATGAATAGAAAAGAATATAACAGAAAGTAAAATAATAGAGTAAAACAGAGCAAAAAAGAATAATAAATAAAAAGAACAGAATAGACTACAATATAATAGAAACAAATAGAATAAAACAACATAGAATATAACCATCTTCTGAAATTCAAGTTTCAAATAGAATAAATGTGAACACATAAGAAAAGAATAGAATAGACTATAATATAATAGAAAAAAAAGCAATAGACTAGTATATAATAGAACGAATATAACCATTTCCCAAAATTCAAATATAATCAATTTGAATAGAATTTAAAACAATATATTAGAATAGAATATAAAATAACAGAATAGTATAGAAAAAGCAATAGAATAGAAAGAATATAACCATTTGCTGAGATTTATAATAGAATAGAACAAATAGAAAAAATACAATAAACAAAAAAAAGGCATAGAAAGAATATAACCATTTCCCAAAATTCAAATAGAATCAATTCTTATTTGAAAAGAATAGAATAGAAAATAACAGAATTGTATAGAAAAAAACATTATAATAGAATTTAAGCATTTACCAAAATTCAAATAGAATACATTTGAATAGAAAATAATAAAACCGAACAAGAATACAATAAAAAAAAAAAAGGCATAGAATATAACCATTTCCCAAAATTCAAATTGAATCAATTCCTATTTGAAAAGAATACATTAGAATAGAAAATAACAGAATAGTATAAAAAAAAACCAATATAATAGAATATAACCATTTACAGAAATTCAAATAGAATACATTTGAATAGAAAAGAAGACTCGATTTGAATAGGAACATGGTTATATCCATTCTATTCTGATTTTTTTTCGATTCTATTATATTCTCTTCTATTCAAATAGATTCCATTAGAATTTTTGAAAATGGTTATAATATTTCTATTCTATTCTTTTTTTAAATTCTATACTATTCTATTCAAATTTCAGACAATGTTTATAATATTTCTATTTAATGCTACTCTTTATTTTTTATTATTTATTATTTTTTTATTTTCTACCCTATTTTGTTCTGTTTTACTCGATCATATTATATTCTTTAATTTTCTGTTACATTCTTTTCTATTTCATTTTTTTTTCTATTCTATTTTATTCTCTTTGGAAAGTCAACTTTCCGAAAATTGATTTCGAAAACCTTTTCGAATCGATCCAAATTCTAAATTTTGAAAATTCAAATCGATTCGAACAAACAAAACGAATTCCAAAAAAGGATTAAACAAATTTAAAACAAAAACTAAAACACATTTTTTCGTTCTGCACATGTCTAGCCTATACCTACAAGCAGACAGATAGCCAGATTCAGGAAACTTACGACGGGCGTATCAGTAGATACGCCGTCGTAACTCCGAATCCGCTCCGTCGTAACATTAAGCGTATGCTCAAACTGAGATGCGCTTAAATGTTGCTAAAATACGACCGGCGTAAGTCTCTTACGCCGTCGTATTTTAACTGCATATTTACGCTGGCCGCTAGGGGCGTGTACGCTGATTTACGCCTAGAAATATGTAAATCACCGAGATACGCCTATTCACGAACGTACGCCTGGCCATCGCAGTAAAGATACGCCGTTTACGTAAGGCTTTTCCAGGCCTAAAGTTATTCCACCAAAAAGATGGCGCAGCCAATGTTAAGTATGGACGTCGGACCCGCGTCGAATTTTAAAATGTGTACGTCGTTTGCGTAAGTCATCTGTGAATGGGGCTGGGCGTAATTTACGTTCACGTCGAAACCAATAAGTCTTTGCGGCATAATTTGGAGCATGCGCACTGGGATATGTCCACGGACGGAGCATGCGCCATTCGCAAAAAAAAACGTCAATCACGTCAGGTCACGATTCATTAGCATAAAACACGCCCACCTCTTCACAATTTGAATTAGGCGCGCTTAGGCCGGCACATTTATGCTACGCCGCCCTAACTTAGGATGGAAGGGCCAGATTCACAGAAGAGATACAACGGCGTTTCTCTGAAACGCCGTAGTATCTCTCAGAGTATCTATGCGACTGATTCATAGAACCAGTTCCGCATAGATAGCCCTAAGATCCGACAGGCGTAATTGTCTTACACCGTATGATCTTAGGATGCAGTACCTCGGCCGCCGCTGGGTTTGCGTCGTTTTCCAGCGTCGGGTATGCAAATTAGCAGTTACGGCGATCCACAACGGTTTTCGCGTTCGTTACGTCGGCGCAAGTCTTAGTTTCCCGTCGCAAAGTTAAGCAATCTTTTTCATTGCTTAACTTTACACCAGCCATGTTAAAGTATGGCCGTCGTTCCCGCGTCGATTTTGAATTTTTTTTTTCCCGGCGTGAGTACGTTACGCACGTCGCGATTCACAAACACGTCGCGCCGCCGTAATTTCGCGCAAAGCACGTCGGGAAAATTTGCGAACGGAGCATGCGCAGAACGTCTGGCGCGGGAGCGCGCCTAATTTAAATGGTACACGCCCCATTTGAATTGGGCGGGCTTGCGCCGGACGTGTTTACGATACACCGCCACAAGTTTACAGGTAAGTGCTTTGTGGATCAGGCACTAACACTGTAAACTTGCGGCGGTGTAACGTAAACGGGTTACGTTGTGCCGCCGCAATTGTACCTGAAGATGGCCCCAAGTGCTTTGTGAATACAGCACTTGCCTCTCTAACTTACGGCGGCGTAGCATATATGCGATACGCTACGCCTGCCTAACGTTAGGCTCTCCTACCTGAATCCAGCTAATAGTAATTCTATATAGGCAATGCCTATGTCATGGCCCCTCTGAACTGACCAATAAAAACCAGGGACAAAGAAAATGGGCAAATAATAATACTTGCTTCTAATAGTAATAGTCCTTAATTAAACCATAACCAACCTTGCCCCCCAATAATTACACATAGACCATTTAAAGTTGGAAGTGGGCAAGGCCACAGCTTTATTGAAAAATACCGGTATAACAAAATTCAAATCTAAAAAAAAAACATGCCAGTCACGGTTACACCGTGAGCATCTCTAAACAAACTGTCTAGTCTAAGAGGCCTGTCTCCACCATCAGTGCAAGACAGGCATTAGACTGACCCCATAATTCAACTTGAGGGCTTAGCCCATGCAGTCATGCCAATTGCTGGCCAGGTAAAACCCACCAAGGAAGCTGTGACGAACAACACCCAATGGGCTGGTGGGTGATCAACTCTTGTGACGTCAACTTCTTCGGAAGAAGTGGGACGTGCTCTGCATAGCCCTTTTCTAGAGTTCTGGCCCCACTCCCTCACCTCGTGCCATTGTGGCCAAGCCCAGCGGAGCCACTCCGACTCCCTAATTATGTTGACGCCCCACTTGGTTGCCAAGCATCCAGCAGTCAAGGCTCCCTTTCCTTAGTTACAAAAAGAAGGTACAGCGCTAATTAATATGTGAAATTTCAAAAATGTGTGAACAAAATGAAAAAAGATGAATACCAAAAGAATGAATACAGGCGATGACGAGCTGCGCATTGGTCACTCCTACGTCCGTTTCGTCGTAAGACGTCGTCGGGGGTCCATCCCCGACGACGTCTTACGACGAAACGGACGTAGGAGTGACCAATGCGCAGCTCGTCATCGCCTGTACGGAAGAGAGCCACACACACGGAGAACAGCTGTTAGGATTCGATTGACTGCACACGCTGTGTTTATTCACAAGCCATTCTACTTCTACTGAATTATAAGTGAAATACTTTACATTAAAGACCTTTTTACTCGCAGTACTTCACCATGGAGCATCTTTGTTCTTCCCTTTTTTTTCCCTAATCATATGAGCGTTCATTTCTCATTCATTGGATTTTGAAGCTGCCGATTTGATTCTCCCCTCCTTTTCACCTGCTGGATATTAGTCTGCTTGAGAGGACTATAAATTTCTCTGGGCTCAACTGACCGCTGTAACAAACGGTCAGTGGATCTGGTAAGCAGATTGGATTTTTACCACACTGGTGTTTTCTTTTGGTGGAAGATTATCAACTTCGTTTTCTCACTATTGGACACTTTATGGACTGTTATATATATATATTTTTATTATCACTTCCATCTTTATCACTTCATTATATTGAATATTCATTCTTTTGGTATTCATCTTTTTTCATTTTGTTCACACATTTTTGAAATTTCACATATTAATTAGCGCTGTACCTTCTTTTTGTATGTATTTTTTTGCTTTAGGTATTTTGAGCAATAGGTACTAGCTGCTTTGTCACCTCATCATATTTCAATATATGCTCTTCACTAGATAGCGCAGTGTTTTCCTAGGGTTTTTCCCAAGGTTTTTTCCCTTTCCTTAGTGCAGGGCTGGTCAAGGGGCCTTCAATTAAATTGACTTCTGGCAAAAGGTAGGATCGAAATTTGGACGGTCCCTGCTGAACCAGAAAAAAAGTTTGATCCATCTACGGCCCGTTAGGATTGGGTGGGTTTAGTTTTAATGCATCAGACGACAAACGCATGTCTTATCTCCTATCTCTCTGGGCAGTACACCTGTCTGTCAGTGGCAAGTCATCAATTTAATTCTCCTTTGTCTTAGACCTTCAACCTGCCACCATTTCTCAAACCTTGTTTATTATCTCTGATTCTAGGGGAGGTGGGAGGTGCAAGATACACGCATCCATGTGCCAGTGAACCTGAGATAGAGGTTTGTATTTTATTTATTTATATAGCAGTTAAAAACCAAATAGATTTATTTTTACTTTGAAGGAAGTGGGAAAGTCACCATTGGGTTCTCGATTTTTCTAGCCGATTGAGTTCTTCATCGAAACAACCAGAGATAGAGGCACCCGCATTCTATACTTTTCCTGTAAAATTCTAGCCTGGCTCCACCCCTTCCTTCCTCTTATGCTTTCTATTGGTCTTTTAACATAACAGGTGGCATCCTTGACCAAGGAGGAGACTTATGGGGTAAAGGGGTGTGGGGCTAAGCTTGACTTTTACGTTTAAAGTCAAATAGTTGCCTATACATTAAGGCTGCATTCACACCTTGGCGTACCTAATCGCGGCCTTTTGTCCCGCGAATTGCGGCGTTTTGTACCGCGATTTGCGGCGACAAAACGCCGCGATTGTGAATGCAGCTTACCCCCAGGTCCACATCTCCTATGCCGAACGCCGAAAGCCGCCTGAAAAAGTCCGGGACTTGTTTTCAGGCGGCAGGCGTACGGCGTTCGGCGTGGAGATGTGAACCATCTCCATAGAGGGCAATGTAAAATCATCCCTCCAGCGTCTTAGGGGCTGCTGCGGCGTTGCGCTTCAGGCGTATATACGCCTAGGTGTGAACAGAGCCTCAGGGGCGGACTGACAACTCATGGGGCCCCTGGGCAATAGGAGATTATGGGGCCCCCGGGCAATAGGAGATTATGGGGCCCCCGGGCAATAGGAGATTATGGGGCCCCCGGGCAATAGGAGATTATGGGGCCACACAGTACACACACATGCAGTATACATACACACAATACACATACACACAATGAAAAGGTACGGGAGAGGTGGGGCAGCTATAATCTTGGGATTTTTACATACTGTCCCTGGTTTTACTGAGGATGGCAACCCTAATGGGGCTCCCTAGTGGCATGGGGCCCTCGGGCAGTGCCCGAGTGGCCGAATGGTCAGTGCGCCCCTCTATACATTGTATCAATAGATCTACAGTTTTGTCATGGAGATTTTGTACATTTCTTTTTATATGTTCAGTTCTAATATCCCGGGGCATGAGCCATATAAAGTCCGAGTATGTTTTGTAAAAAAGGAGGATATACCATGCTAAAATATGCAATACCATGTAAAATGAGGACCGCAGCGATATAAACCAGGTGACATACATAAACTAAATAAATAGCACTAGTCTGTAAAAAAACAAATACGTGCTATAACACAATAAATGGATGTCAAAACATCATAAAGTGAAAAAAATAACAAATAAATTAATACAATTCTAATGCCGCGTACACACGGTTGTTTTTTGTGATGAAATAAAACAACGTTTTAAATCATGTAATAAAACAACGTTTTTGAAACTTCATTTTAAAAAACGACGTTGCCTACACACCATCGTTTTTTCAAAATGCTCTAGCAAAGCGCGATTACGTTCAGCACTCTTTTCCATTGAAGCTCGCTTCATAACTTGCTTCTGAGCATGCGCGGGTTTAAAAACGTCGTTTTAAACGTCGTTTTGCCCACACACTATCATTTTAAATGACACAAAAAACGACGTTTTGAAAAACGACACAAAAAATTGAAGCATGTTCGAATTTTTTTTTTGTCGTTTTTCAGAAGACATAAAATGACGTTTTCCCCCCACACACGGTCATTTTAAATGACGTTTTTAAAAATGTCGTTTTTTTTTCTATTACAAAAAGTGATGGTGTGTACGCGGCATAAGTCCTAATAACGGATGAGAAGAGTCCAAATGTCACGTACCTGGTGGAGATCGAGCTGTAGAGGGGGCTTCTCTTGCACCTCCTGTCCAACACCCCTGGTAGTGATGACAGGGAGTGAAGGACACAGAGTGGCACAAGGGCCGATGCCGTAGATGGCGCTGGCTGGGCCTTGGCAGGAATCAGGGTCATCAACAGCTGGGCAGAGTAGGTTCCGAGACGAGAGGCAGAGGAAGAGATGGGACACAGGCCGGGTTCGGTACACAGACGGGCAGCAAAGTACAGGAACATCAGACAGAAACGGAGTCAGGTAGGCAGGCGGAAGTCAAGGAGCAGGTTCGGGTGATGCCGGGTCAAAACACAGGAAGCTGGAACAGATCAGGTAAACATGCACTAGCTGAAATACCACTCAGCAATATTCATGTGTCAGAGTTCATTTTAAATAGGCTTACTTGGCGCCCATACATGCGTGTGTGCATGCATTGGTGTGCACTGGTATTGGCACACGCCCCGCGCCAATGTGCCAGTACAAGTCCCTCTTTGTACACACACTGGTGTGCCCGTGCTTCTGCCCAGATGCGCGTGTGTTAGCTGGACTTCTCTTACACCAAAGGATAAAGTAGAAGTGCCACCACCAATTGACTTGATGCAGTTTTCTGTGGCACCACACACAGTAGTCGAGGTCTCTTACCAGATAGCCAGGACCACCTATTTCTAGGATGGTCAAACACACAGGCAGAATACCCTCTGGGGGGTAGCAAGCAGCCAAGCCACTAGGACACTGAAATGGTAGATGGATCCTTCACCATAATCCTCCCTCACAGATCATCCAGGAACAGGAGGTGGGCCATATAAAGAAGAAAACTCCAATAGTGTAAAACCATTAAGGTGATATTTATTGAAAAAGAAAGCCAAATGGCTACTTTCAATGTATAAAATCAGAGCGTATAAAAAATGTAATTGCTGGTGTTCTGATGAGAAATGCCCCCTGTCAAATAATGCCCACCCGGTACTGCGCATGGGCATCGCTTGCGCAGTATGAAGCCGCCGAAAACCTCTGAACATCGGAATTTACGATCAGCTGTAGACGGCGCCTGCACACAATAGCCGACATTGTGCCACACGCTCCCAATGCTTGTGCAAGTCTGCAAGGGGCGGATTTCATCATGATGGCCGCATGTGAGAGGCGGATGCCTACAGAAAAGGGTGTATTTTGTAATGATGGGCAATGCTACTAAGATGGGGGTGGAAGTTTTTTTGACGAAAATCAAACACATCTCCTAAACAAATATATCTCTGCTACTGTATTCTTCCTACACACGCAGGTGGGAAACTGGCTGCATTTAGGGGCACAAACTGCTGGAAATTGGGGGCACAAACTGCTGGAAATTGGGGGCACAAACTGGCAGTAATTGGGGGGGAAAAACTGGCTGCATTTAGGGGCAAAAACTGGCAGAAATTGGGGGAAAAAACTGGCTGCAATTGGGGGCACAAACTGGCTGCATTTAGGGGCACAAACTGGCTGCAATTGGGGGCACAAACTGGCTGCATTTAGGGGCACAAACTGGCTGCAATTGGAGGCACAAACTGGCTGCATTTGAGGGGACAAACTAGTGGCGTTTGGGCACATTGGCTGTGTTTAATGGGCACAGTGCGGCAATTAATGATTTTTTTTTTTCAGTTTGTTTGCGCCCCCCAAAAAGTTTGAGCACCAGCCGCCACTGCTGCCGGTGGTATTATCCAAATGTGAAAAAAGGGGGGGGGCTAGGAGGCAGAGCAAAATTAAAGTTAATTTAGGCTAACGGTCCACTTTGGAGACTGCCTATTAAATGATAAAATGTATTATTTATGCACACCTTAAAGGACGACTTATGTTGTCAGCTATCAGGTCATGTTTATAGTCAAGTACACTTGATTTCACTGTTTAGCTGTTATGCTGCACATTTTGAGATGTTGCGATGCGTCAAAACTTTTGAATGAGCGCTAATACAGACACTTTGTATCGTTTGGTTTCTTCAGCAGGCCGAATAACTGTGGTGGCACGAAAAAAACAAGTCCACATTTTAGTACTTAAGAAGTAAGACAAATAGATGAAGAATATTCGTAGATTTTAGATGCAACTAAAAACTGCAAGAATGAAAACTGCAATGAAGTCGCCAGAGCAATGGGAGGAACATAAGACTGGTCTACGCTTGGAGAATTGATAATATTTCATGCATAGTTGTCAAGGTTTTCAAGAAAAACTCCTTCTTTCTAATGCAATATTCGGCTCTTAAATGCTCCATGATTCCTTATTTTAATTTCTGATACCTGAATCATCTCTTAAAGTGTCCATTATGTCAATGCAAAATCTGTAAAGCCCACCATCTACAACTGCCTATGACACGTTGGGTTCAGTGATTGTGCGTTTAGAGTTACATCATAGAAGCAAGCCACATCTGAACAATTCCCCCTGTAATGGATACTTCTAGGGTGTGTAGGCGGTTGAAGGGAGCAAGATAGGCAACATATATTTTTTAAGACCAATTTCTTCTTCTTTCCTGTCTTACAATGTCAATCCACCGAAAAACATAACATTGCTTTGGACTATTTACTGGTTGGCTAAGCTCGACACACACAACTGCCCTTTAGTTCAAGAAGGAAATAGGACTCCTGTGCCACACCAAAGTGTTTTAGTCCAATGAACAAATTTAATTTGATAAAAAAGTTCAAGCAGAATTTGTACAAATAGCCAATGTGTTTTGAGGGTTTCGATCAGGGGTCTCAAACTGGCGGCCCTCCAGCTGATGCGAAACTACAAGTCCCATGAGGCATTGGAAGGCTGACAGTAAGGCCGCGTACAGACGAGCATACATGTACGATGAGACCGGTCCGCCGGACCGTTTTCACCGTACATGTCTGCCCGGGGATTTCTGTATGGTGGCTGTACTCACCATCATACAGAAATCCGCGCGTAAACAATACGTGGGGCGTGTCCGCGCCGTCGCCGCGACGATGACGCGGCGACATGGGCGGCCCTGCCAGTTCAATGCTTCCACGCATGCGTCAAAGTAATTCGACGCATGCGAGGGATGGCGGGTGCTCGGACATGTACGGTAGGTCTGTACAGACGACCGAACATGTCCGAGCGGGCAGGATTTCAGCGGGCTGTTTTAAAACAAGTCCAGAAATATTTGCCCGCTGGGAAAAGGCCCGGCGGGCAAATGTATGCTGGAATCCTGTCCGCTCTGGCCTACACACCACCGAACATGTCTGCTGAAACTGGTCCGCGGACCAGTTTCAGCAGACATGTTTGGTCGTGTGTACGGCCCATTACAAGCATGATTCCCATAGGCAGAGGCATGATGGGACGTGTAGTTTCTCAACAGCTGAAGGGCCGCCAGTTTGAGACCCCCGGTTTAGATGCTTTTTCTTCATCAGACCATATGAATTAATGTAAAGTGTTTCAAGGGTTTCCGATATTCTCTCTTTATCAGGGCTCAAGAATGAATAAATATAGGGGCAGATTCACATAGAATCCACGGCGGCGTAGTGTAAGCCATTTACACTACGCCGCCACAACTTACTGGCGTATGGCCGCATAATTCTAAGGGGGCGGCTTGTATTTAAATTAAGCGCGCCCCCGCGCCGATCGAACTGCGCATGCGCCGGCCATAAAAATAGCCCAGTGCACATGCTCCAGCTCACGACGGAAAACGTCAATGAAGCCGACGTGAGCATCATTGACGTAAAGTCCTATTCGCGAACGACTTAGTTAAATGACGACGCTGACCCGACGCCATACTTAACATGGCATACGGCGGACTGACGTAAGGTTACCCCTCATATAGCAGGGGTAACCTTACGCTTACGTAAACGACGACGAGGCGGCGCAAAATCGTTCAGGAATCGGCGTATCAGGCTCATTTGCATAGTCAAATGAGAAATGAAAGTAAACGCCACCTAGCGGCCAGCGTAGAATTACATCTAAGATCCGACGGTGTAAGTGACTTACACCTGACGGATCTACGCCGTATCTATGCGTAAATGATTCTAGGAATCAGACGCATAGATACCCGGGGCCAAAAACAGAGATACGACGGTGTATCTTGAGATACACCGTCGTATCTCTTTTGAGAATCTGGCCCTAAGTCTTTGGTGGAAGACTTTGAGTGTTGGATTGACAATGTTTGGATAGGCAACCTTAGGCAAGCGTGCAAACCGTAAATGGTTGTAGCTTTTTCAGTTTGACTAGAGTATTGTAGATGTCCTGTGCTCTTACCTTTACCAAAAGCCTAACCCACTGCAACGCACCTCCTCATTCCTTTAAAAAGTTTACAATGCACTTTTAAAATTGGATTTTAGATGCTACAATATTAAAAGGGTTGTATGGCTTTGGTTTAAAAAAATAAAAGAAAATAACAAACATGCTATACTTACCTCCACTGTGCAGTTCGTTTTGTGGCCCCAATCCACGTCTTCTGGGGTCCCTCGGTGGCTGTCTCGGCTCCTCCCCACAAGTGCTAACCCCCTTTATGGGAAGCTCACTCTCAAGGGGGTTAGCTTGCGAGCTTGCTCCCGCGATACAGCCAGCGGCTATAGCCACCGATTGTATCACTCGGCCCCACCCCCGGCGCGCCGCGTCATTGGATGTGATTGACAGCAGCGCGAGTCAACGGCTGCGCTGCTATCAATCTTCAGTGACGAGCCACCTTAAGCTGGGGGAAACCATCGCGGGAACGAGCCCACCGAGTTTTGTGGCTTAGTTAAGTAAAACGGGGGGCTGGAGGGCACAAGAGTGAAAGGTGTTTTTTCACCTTAATGCATAGGATGTATTAAAGGGGTTGTAAAGCTTTGTGTTTTTTCACCTTAATGCATCAAGGTGAAAAAACACCTTGCACTCTCGGGCCTCCCAGCCCCCCCCCCCCCTTTTACTTACCTAAGCCATGAAACTCCTGGGCTCGTTCCTGGCTGTATCACGGGAGCGCGGCCGCAAGATAACCCCCTTGGGAGAGCGCTTCCCATGAAGGGGTTTTTTTTTAAACAAAGCCATACAACCCCTTTAAGGTGAAAAAACATGAAACTTTACTACCCCTTTTAACCACTTCATTACTGGGCACTTAAACCCCCTTCGTGCCCAGACCAATTTTCAGCTTTCAGCGCTGACGCATTTTGAATGACAATTGCGCGGTCATACAACACTGTACCCAAATTATATTTTTATAATTTTTTTCCCACAAATAGAGCTTTCTTTTGGTGGTATTTGATCACCTCTGCGATTTTTATTTTTTTGCGCTATAAACATAAAAAAACTGAAAATTTTGAAAAAAACACAATATTTTTTACTTTTTGTTATAATAATATCCCATTTTAAAAAAAAAAAAAATTCCCTCGGTTTAGGCCGATACGTATTCTTCTACATATTTTTGTTTAAAAAAATCACAATAAGCGTAGATTGATTGGTTTGCGCAAAAGTTATAGCGCCTACAAAATAGGGGATAGATTTATGACTTTTTTTTTTTACTAGTAATGGCGGCGATTTGCGATTTTTTTTTGTCAGGCCTGCGATATTGCGGCGGACATATCGGACACTTTTGACACAATTTTGGGACCATTCACATTTATACAGCGATCAGTGCTATAAAAATGCACTAATTACTGTATAAATGTGACTGGCAGGGAAGGGGTTAACACTAGAGGGTGAGGAAGGGGTTAAATGTGTATCCTGGGTGTGTTCTAACTGTGTGGGGGGAGGGGACTGACTGGGGGAGGTAACCGATGCTGTGTCCCTATGTAAAGGGACACAGATCGGTCTCCTCTCTCCCTGACAGCACGTGGAGCTCTGTGTTTACACACACAGATGCACGTCCCCGCTGTCACCGTCGATCGCGGGTGTCTGGCGGACATCACGGCCACCAGGCACTCGCATCCGCTCCCGAGCGATGCGCCGGGCACGTTCGTTCCCCGCTGCGCGCCCCCAGTCTATAGCGCGGCCCTCTAGTGGTTAATACAAAAATTTGAGAAACCTAAATGGAATTAGGGTTTTAGAAAGGACCTACCCCAATGAAATTGTACTTTCTCCCATAACCAGAGTAGCAGCCATAAGTTTTAAGTACCAACTTTTCACAGTTAGAGAAATGTAACCTGATAACAAACGGGATGCCATACCTAAGATGGGTCTCTCCAGTCTCCATTTGACATTGACTAATAGATTGGTCTTCAAAAACCTAAGAGCCCCCACCTGATATGCACACCGGTCATAACTATTGTTCCCTCATTGTCTCAAACGATTTCACAAAACAGAAATAGAAGGTGATGGTTGGATAGCAATGTTTGGTCAACATTGCAACACTACGTTTAATTGCTGAGCCATGCTTTCCACTTCCTAACCTGTGAAGCTTGCAATCAATCTCCAGAATGTTATATATTATTATTCTGTCTTTCATGAAACACTGGCTGTTTTATGGATTTAATGATTCATTTTCAATGTCTATCTGCAGTTTGCTGTTTTAAACAAATCAGTTGGTTTTAAAATAAAATGTGTTTTCAGCTTGCAGCCCTATAGTGTGATATTTTGTTTTTTTTTGCAAATATTTATGGTCAAGTAGGTAAAGTTTTATGGCAGTTTGCCTTCACATGGGCGTACCCAGGGATGGACTGGCCATTGGGGCTACAGGGAGTTTCCCGTTGGGCCGATGGCTCAGTGGGCCGGCTTCAGTGACAGCGGACCGCCGCCCCCCTCTGCTCCTCTGTCTCTCCCTTCACGCAGCGCTCACGAGGGGGGGAACAGAGAAGCAAGGGGAGGACCAGAGGAGCATGGGGGAGGACAGAGGAGCATGAGGGAGGGGACAGACAGATGACTCAACAGCTATGGCCTGGGAGTTTCTCACTTCTGCCTAATCTTGTCCTATAAGGGGGGCACCAAACTTATTTTTTGCCACGGGTGAAATAATGTTTAGCTTCCCCACTGGTACTGCCTATAAGAGTACCAGTACCAGCCGTTCTACTCTAATAAAGTAAAACAGCTAGTGGCTAGTGAAGGGGGAGAGGGGGCTTGGGTGGCGGGTGCGGGAGCTGTCCGGCCGCCATGGGAGAGACCTGTCAAAGTGGGCCAGTCTGGATGAAGTCCAGGGCCAAATTTTTGTCCCCAGTCTGATCTATATAAAATGCACTTTTTATCTTTCAAAGAGAGTTTCCCAGCGCTAAACCTTTCATCTGATTTCTAAATTGCGCCATTTGTAAATTCCAAAAGCCCATATAAAGGAATAGTAGTGGTAAAAAAACACTTGTGGGTTTAACCAATCTTATTTTTTTGTACAATTCTCCTTTTAAGGGGGCGTGGCAAGGGGTGTGTCCTATGCCTGCATCCGTTTGATGATAGGTGTCCCCCATTCCCATCTCAAAAAGTTGGGAGGTATGCAAATGAATTCCACAAAGTGAATGCTACATGAATCATCTGCCCTTACTTAAAGTGGAGGTTCACCCGAAAAGTACATTTTTAATTGATGCTCATTTTGATTGGGAATCAGGTAGTTTTTTTAAAATCTAAGCTGTACTTACCGTTTTAGAGAGCGATCTTCTCTGCCGCTTCCGGGTATGGTCTTCGGGACTGGGCGTTCCTATTTGATTGACAGTCTTCCGACAGGCTTCCGACGGTCGCATACATCGCGTCACGATTTTCCGAAAGTAGCCGAACGTCGGTGCGCAGGCGCCGTATAGAGCCGCACCGACGTTCGGCTTCTTTCGGCTACTCATGACGCGATGTATGCGACCGTCGGAAGACTGTCAATCAAATAGGAACGCCCAGACCCGAAGACCATACCCGGAAGCGGCGGAGAAGATCGCTCTCTAAAACGGTAAGTACTGCTTAGATTTTAAAAAAACTACCCGATTCCCCTTGACAAAATGAGCCTCAATCTAATGTTAAAATTTTTTTTTCGGGTGAACTCCCGCTTTAACCACTTGTTAAAAAGGGGGAATGGGGTTGGGACTTTGAATGAGGCATGTGATAGACACTACCACAGGCATCCATCCCTGTAAATGTATAAAAAGGGGGGAGAGTTGGGTATGTAATTAAAAACCGAGGTTTAGTTGCATGTATTTGCAAATACCTGGGTAAGCTGCAGGCCAACGCCAAGGCACTCCGTGTACTGCCGTCCTAGCTATGATTTTTAAAGCCTCCTAAAGAGGAGCACAGGCGTGCTAATCAATAGATAGGGGGCAGGTGATTAGCTAAAAAAAAATACCACCAAACTAGGTGCGGACCACATCAAACTGGGTCAGCTAGTCAAAAAATTACAATGCATAAGTTAACTGTTGGTGGTAGATCGGTGGAGGCACGCCACTTTATTCCCTAGGGTGTCTGCTAAAGATATATATATATATATATATATATATATATATATAATGTTTGGGGGTTCTGATAAATTTTCTAGCAAAAACATTATGATTTTTACATGAAAGAGAGAAGTACCAGAATAGGCCCGGTATGAAAGTGGTTAAGGATATAGCAAAATGAATACAAATGTAGGGCCTACCCCCGAAGGAGCCACTTGATGTATTGGGTTCTCTGTTCCTGTGCCCACAACTCTGCAAACAATTCCACACACACCTGGCCGAGCGGAGAATTTTTATGACAGATGTCTGTATATACATCCCCAAGGGCTACAGGTGCTTCAACACCAGAAATGACACAACTTGCTTAGAAAAAAAAAAAAAAAAATGTATTGCAACACAGTAAACAAAGAAATATTCGGTATGAATTAATCCAAACATGTGCACTGCAAAAAAAAAATGTAAATTCTAAATAAAAACTAACAATAACTAACTATTAAATTATAGGTATTGGAATTTCCTTTCAAATTTGGCTGTTATTGAATGTAACAAATTTATCCAAAGTTATAAATTATCCAAAATAACGAATACCGTATCTAAACAAATGGAATGGAACAAATTAATAATAATTTATTATTATTGATTATTATTAAAAGTGGATGTAAAGCCACTCTCATCTTTTCTAAACTCCTGCCATAGTGCTGATCTATAAGGATATAGATGCCTCCTGCATGTATCCTTACCTGTCAAATGTCTCCCCTCTGTCTGTTATAAGACCTGAAAAACTGCAGATTCTGTGGGTGGGTCTGTTGTCTGGAGCTCTGTGGGTGGAGTCGTGATGTCAGTGGACTCCCCACCCTCCTCTACACTCCCCTTGCCAACATGCATTTTCTCCTGTGTATTCCTTACACTAAATTCTGCTGTGATCATACCGTACATTGTGACGTAAAAATAAAAATAAAAATTTGGGTTTACTTCCACTTTAATGCATTATGGGCCAGATTCACAAAAGAGATACGACGCTGTATCTCCTGATACTCCGTCGAAACCAATGACGTCCTTGCGACGTCATTTAGCGCAATGCATGTCGGGTAATTTGACGGACGGAGCATGCGCAGTACGTTCGGCGCGGGAACGCGCCTAATTTAAATGGTGCCCGCCCCATTTGAATTAGGCGGGCTTGCGCCGAGCGGATTTATGTTACACCGCCGCAAGTTTACAGGTAAGAGCTTTGTGAATCAGGCACTTACGCTGTAAAGTTGCGGCGGTGTAACGTAAATGGGATACGTTACGCCGCCGCTGCGCAACGTAAATGTACCTGAATCTGGCCCAATGTTCCACTCATTTAGATGCGGCATTCGTTATTTCGGATAATTTGTAACTTCGGATAAAATTTGTATTCGCTCCGTTCACTAACAGCCAAATTTGAAAGGAAATTCCAATACCTATAATTTAATAGTTATTATTCGTTAGTTTGTTTATTATTTCGAATTTTTGGATTTCGTTCTTTTAAATTTTCAGGTTTCCTTTCCGAATTAACGAATTTGTTAAAATTTGTTAAAAATCGAATTTGGAACAAAACAAATTGCACGTGTCTATTGTGTCTTATTGCAGACACCGATCCTCTTCTGCCTCCCCCTGCAGCACTGCCTGCTTCTCCTATTTCTCCTCCCTCCAGCTGCACTGCACAGGGATTGGTCCTAGCCCATGTGCCCCTTCCATTTGCTGTCTGGACTCATGTGCCCCCTTTTCCCCACAGCACTGCCAGTTTCCCTCCTCTTCTCTCAGCAGCTGCTATAGGCACACAGGGGGATGTTCTAGGATGGAGAGCGGGGGAAGGAGGCAATACACATATCGTTTAGTGGCCCCTCCTTTTCTGAATAAACACAGTGAGCGATCGGTATCAATCACTCCTGTGTACATTCATCACTGAAACATAGTAAACTGTGTTTACTATGCTTTGTTTTGTGAATAAGCAGAAAGCCTTGTATTCATTCATCTGTGCAGCTGAAGCTGCCTAGAAATGCATACCTCCCAACTGTCCCTGATTTGGAACAAAGTCCCTCTGTCCCTCTTTCCTCCTCGTTTTGGTCTGATCTATAGAGTTGTATATAAAATGCACTTTATCTTTCAAAAAGTGTTTTCCAGCACTAAACCTTTCATCTGATTTCCAAATTGCTGCATTTGTAAATTCCAAAAGCCAATATAAAGGAATAGTAGTGGTAAAAAAAAAGAAAAGCACTTGTAAGTTTCACTTATCTTTTTTTTTGTAGAATTCTCCTTTAACCACTTGAGATCCGCGCTATGGTCGAAAGACGTCCACAGCGTGGCTCTCAAGTGCCGGGTGGACGTCCATAGACGTCCTGCTGTTGTTGTTCCCTGTGCGCGCCGCTGGGGGCGCGCAGCGGGGAAACAACGTGCCCGGCGCATCGCTCGGGAGCCGATGCGAGTGCCTGGCGGCCGCGATGTCCGCCAGACACTCGCGATCGTCGGGAACACAGCCGGTAACACAGCAGGACGTGGAGCTCTGTGTGTAAACACAGAGCTCCACGTGCTGTCAGGGAGAGAGGAGACCGATCTGTGTCCCGTGTACATAGGGACACAGCATCGGTCACCTCCCCCAGTCACCCCCCTTCCCCCACACAGTTAGAACACACCCAGGATACACATTTAACCCCTTCCTCGCCCCCTAGTGTAGGGTGACCAGACATCCCCAGTTTCAGGGGACAGTCCCCTGATTGAGGACACTGTCCCCAGACCAAGTCTGTCCCCGGTTTTGTCCCCAGATTGGATTTAATAGGGGGCAGGGGCAATTTGAAAAAAAAATCAGTGCAGAATTAAAATTAAAAAAATTTAATTACACCCCCCCGCTCCGCCGTGCCTACTGGCATAAGGGGGTTGTATTTTTCCCATTAACTGTGACCCTTTCTGATGATCATATGCTGGTCGGAGCGGAGGGAATATTTCTTCAGTTTCAGGCGCATGCCCATTCAGCTTCGCTCGCATGTTCTTCTGCCTTGGCTTAAATCCTGGCCAACCACCTGCTTATCTCCTTGCCTTCCCTGGCGGAGTGATCTTCCTCCGCTCCCCACCCAGTAGTACCCGGAGAGTAAGACTTGACAGGCAGTGAGGCGGGCGGCGACGGGCAGAGAGTCGCTGATTGTTTACTAGTAAAGAAAAAATATGTCCCCGGATTTTATTTTAAAAATCTGGTCACCTTACCCTAGTGTTAACCCCTTCCCTGCCAGTCACATTTATACAGTAATTAGTGCATATTTATAGCACTGATCGCTGTATAAATGTGAATGGTCCCAAAATTGTGTCAAAAGTGTCCGATACGTCCGTCGCAATATCGCAGGCCTGACAAAAAAAAATCGCAAATCGCCGCCATTACTAGTAAAAAAAAAAAAAAAAAACATAAATCTATCCCCCATTTCGTAGGCACTATAACTTTTGCGCAAACCAGTCGCTTATTGCGATTTTTTTTTTTTTACAAAAATACGTCGAAAAATACGTATCGGCCTTAACTGAGAAAAAAAATGTTTTTTTTTAAAAACAATTGGGATATTTATTATAGCAACAAGTAAAAAAAAAATATATATTTTTTTAAATTGTCGCTCTTTTTTTTGTTTATAGCGCAAATAATAAAAACCGCAGAGGTGATCAAATACCACCAAAATAAAGCTCTATTTGTGGGGAAAAAAACGCCAATTTTGTTCGGGGACCACGTCGCACGACCGCGCAATTGTCAGTTAAAGCGACGCAGTGCCGGAAGCTGAAATTTCGCCTGGGAACGAAGGGGGTTTATGTGCCCAGTAAGCAAGTGGTTAACTAGTTGCCGCCCACCCACCGTCAAATGACAGCGTCCCAGTACAGCCTAGCTCTCTCTGCTAGGACATGGCGCGACCCCGATCCCTGTAAAGAGATGCGTCAGCGGCTTTTTAACCATGTGATCGGCTGTGTCCAATCACAGAGATGCCGGTAATCATCGCTCCTTGCCTCACACTGACAGAGTGTGTGACGAGGAGGTCCGATCAGCGGCATCTCCTTGCAGGGGGCAACAAAACATGTAATCAGGGCACTGAGCATCAGTGCCCT
The DNA here is from genome assembly GCF_905171775.1 of Rana temporaria. Classification (NCBI taxonomy): domain Eukaryota; kingdom Metazoa; phylum Chordata; class Amphibia; order Anura; family Ranidae; genus Rana; species Rana temporaria. The sequence continues at coordinate 13,086,180 of NC_053496.1, forward strand.
GATTATAATAAAGTACCAACCAAAGTGTCACCAATCAGTGCCCACCAGTGCCAGCATTCAGTGCCCATAAGTGCCACCAATCAGTGCCCAATAGTGATGCCATTTAGTGCTGGCTATTAGTCCAGCCTATCAATGCTGTCCATCTGTGTCGCCCATCAGTGCCACCCATCAATGCTCATCAGTACCGCCTATCAGTGCCCACTAGTGCCACCTAACAGTGCTTATCGTTGCCACCTAACAGTGTCCATAAGTGGCAACAATCAGTGGCAAATAATGATGCCAGTTAGTGCTGGCTATTAGTCCAGCCTATCAATGCTGTCCATCATTGCCCATCAGTGGCACCCATCAATACCCATCAGTGCCCATCAATACCACCTATCAATGCCCACTAGTGCCACCCAACAGTGTCCATAATTGCGGCATATAAGTGCCTCCTCATCAGTGCCATCTAAACAGTGCCCATAAGTGCCACCAATCAGTGGCCAATAGTGATGCCATTTAGTGCTGGCTATTAGTCCAGCCTATCAATGCTGTCCATCAGTGTCGCCCATCAGTGCCACCCATCAATGCTCATCAGTACCGCCTATCAGTGCCCACTAGTGCCACCTAACAGTGCTCATCAGTGCCACCTAACAGTGTCCATAAGTGCCAACAATCAGTGGCAAATAATGATGCCAGTTAGTGCTGGCTATTAGTCCAGCCTATCAATGCTGTCCATCATTGGCCATCAGTGGCACCCATCAATACCCATCAGTGCCCACTAGTGCCACTCAACAGTGTCCATAAGTGCGGCATATAAGTGCCTCCTCATCAGTGCCATCTAAACAGTGCCCATAAGTGCCACCAATCAGTGGCCAATAGTGATGCCAGTTAGTGCTGGCTATTAGTCCAGCCTATCAGTGCTGTCCATCATTGCCCATCAGTGCCACCCATCAATACTCATCAATGCCCATCAGTACTGCCGATCAGTGCCCACTAGTGCCACCTAACAGTGCTCATCAGTGCCACCCAACAGTGTCCATAAGTGTGGCATATAAGTGCCTCCTCATCAGTGCCATCTAAACAGTGCCCATAAGTGCCACCAATCAGTGGCCAATAGTGATGCCAGTTAGTGCTGGCTATTAGTCCAGCTTATCAGTGCTGTCCATCATTGCCCATCAGTGTCGCCCATCAGTGCCACCCATCAATACTCATCTTAGCCCATCAGTACCACCTATCAGTGCCCACTAATGCCACCTAACAGTGCTCATCAGTGCCACCTAACAGTGTCCAGAAGTGCGGCATGTAAGTGCCTCCTCTTCAGTGCCATCTAAACAGTGCCCATAAGTGCTGCCTCATCACTGGAGAAGAAAAATTACCCAATTACAAAATTTACTGACAGAAACTAAGTATAATTTTTTTTTCTTTTAATATTTAATTTTTTTTTGTAAATAATTAAAAAAAAAAAAAAAAGCGAATAAATCCCACCAAAAGAAAGCTCTATTTGTGTGAAGAAAATGATAACAATTTCATTTGGGTACAGTGTTGCATGACCGCGCAATTGTCATCCAAAGTGCGACAGCACTGAAATCTGAAAAATGGCCTGGACAGGAAGGGGGTATAAGTGCCCAGTAGGCAAGTGGTTAACGGGGGCGTGGCAGGGGGTGTGTCCTCTGCCTACATACATTTGCTAATAGGTGTCCCTCATTCCCATCTCAAAAAGTTGGAAGGTGTGGGTAAAGGAACTAATAAATCTATGTCCTTAGTCACTTTCAGACGGAGGAGGGGAGAGGGCCCTGTCCAGTAGGCTGTATGGGGCCCCGTGATTTCTAACAGCAGCCTTGGAGCCAGGGGCCAGCCATACAAGCACTCACGGGCAACCCCAGCCTTGCCTAGGCTAGCAAAGTAGTCCACATGAAAAATGAGGTCCTCCACCCAGCACATACATAGATCCGATTTTATTAGAAATCAAAGTATAGATACTGTACAAATCGGATTCATAATTAAACCCCGCCCACGTTAGAGGCCAGGGGCAGTATAACCAGGTGGCAGGGCTGTGGTTTTACCACCACCCCTAACTGCCCAGCTAAACACTGCGTTCGGAGCCCACCCAGGTGTGTTGCAACAGCAAATGATTATTCGCTGTTGCAACACTGAACCTTCTCCTGGCCAATCGGGAAGCGGGTCTGGTACCTGTCACCCGAGTGGCTGACAGTACAGGCGATCCTATTGGACGCCTTGCAAGGAGGAGAAAAGAGATGCACAGTGTCTCTATGTGAGGAAACAGAGCCGCTCCCAGGACACATCTTGCTGCCATTCACCCACTGCCTGACCCACCACTAAGATGGAGTAAGTGTCGGGCAGACAGTGGGCGGGGGGGTGCTGGATGAGTGCTAGTCGCGGGTGGGATGACTTTAGGGTCCTTCTGGATCAGTCCATTTGGCTGGGTGGGGGTGTCACTGAATGAGTCCATTGCAGCCCCCCCCCCCAGATAAAAAACATGAGCTGCCACTGGTCGAACGATTGGTTCCCCATCATTTGTATCAGTGGGAGGAATAGTGTCCCATCATCTGTGTCAGTGGGAGGAATAGTGTCCCATCATCAGTGTCAGTGGGAGGAATAGTGTCCCATCATCAGTGTCAGTGGGAGGAATAGTGTCCCATCATCTGTGTCAGTGGGAGGAAAAGTGCCCCATCATCGGTATCAGTGGGAGAAATAGTGTCCCATCATCGTTGTCAGTGGGAGGAATAGTGTCCCATCATCAGTGTCAGTGGGAGGAATAGTGTCCCATCATCTGTGTCAGTGGGAGGAATAGTGTCCCATCATCTGTGTCAGTGGGAGGAATAGTGTCCCATCATCTGTGTCAGTGTGAGGAATAGTGTCCCATCATCAGTGTCAGTGGGAGGAATAGTGTCCCATCATCGATGTCAGTGGGAGGAATAGTGTCCCATCATCGGTGTCGGTGGGAGGAATAGTGTCCTATCATCAGTGTCAGTGGGAGGAATAGTGTCCCATCATCTGTGTCAGAGGGAGGAATAGTGTCCCATCATCGGTGTCAGTGGGAGGAATAGTGTCCCATCATCGGTATCAGTGGGAGGAATAGTGTCCCATCATTGGTGTCAGTGGGAAGAATAGTGCCCCAAGGGCCAGATAAAGGCAAGCAGTACGTGACCTCAGAAGTTCACTGTATGTTCAGGATCACATGTAGAGCGAGATGAAAACTTGAAAACTTGAACTTGAACTTCTGGAAAGAGGTGAGTCACGGAATGTACAATAGAAGAAGAACCAGTTAGACATCAAAGCCAATCATGAGTGCTCTTCCCTTTCCTTTCACAGGCTTCTATGTTGCTACATGATTACCTTTCCTAATCTGAAAGAATGTTTCATGTAGCAATTTTTTTTGTCTGAGACATTTAGTGCCGGTTCACACAGGGGCAACCCGACTTACAGCGCGACTTTGCAAGGCGAGTAGATATGTGCATTCCCGTTCGTACGAATGTTATTTTCGTACGAAAATGTTAATTTTCGTACCCGCAGAATAATGTGTACATACGAAAAAATGTAAGCACCAAAATACGAAAACTAGGGGATTACAAATGAGCCGCATAACGAACAACCGCAAATACGAACGAACAATCCGACGAAAATACGACAAAGCGAAAACGGCAAAAGAACGAAAATTACATCTATAACAAAAGACTTGCATTCTGTATTTTGTTTGAATCCTTGTTCTGTTCGTATTTAGATTTTCAGTCGTATGTTCATATGACATCTAACAAAAGATTTTCATTCTGTATTTTGTTTTAATCCTTTTTCTGTTTGTATGTTCATATGACATCTTATAACAAAAGATTTGCATTCTGTATTCTGAATTCCTTTTTTCTGTTCGTAATTTGGTTTCAAAATACAGAATGCAAATCTTTTGTTATAGATGTAATTTTCGTTTTTTTTAATGGACAGTGAGTGTAGTTAGTTAGTGAAGCAGCTTCTCTTTTGTGCTGAGTACAGTAGTACAGTAAAGCCAAATAAACTTTTCTGTGGATTTTCGTCTGAAGGGAGAGATCAGTTGGCCAGACTTTTGAACCTGGAACCCAAAAATGGTTTTCTGATGGAGTTTAAAAACGAACAAATGTTCGGTAAAACGATCGTTTTTATGTTTGTTGTTAAAAAAGTCTGACCAAGTGTATGGGGCTTAACAATAGTTATATGGATGAGCCGCGTGTTGAAAGTGCCGCGAATCCCGCGATATATTTACGAAAGTACAAAATGACAAAAATTCACGAAAATTATTGTCTAACAAGTAACGAACATGAATTAAACAGAATAACGAACCATCCCGCATGTACGAAAATAAAACTGTAACCAAAATACGAAACGATCGGAATATGAAAAAATCGCGTTGTACGAAAAACGAACGGGCGTCTTACGAAAAACGAACGGAAACGAACCTACAGAACGATACGAAACGGAACAAAAAAAAACGACTTTGGCTGTGGCCAATCACAGAATAATCATCTCCGTGGGAGGAAGGGGTTTGCCTGAGAAAACTATTTTCTCTTCCTGTAAAGTTGCTTCAGTTAAGACAGTGATCCGACTTTGGAGGCGACTTCCATTGAAATCAATTTTGGGGACCTGGTACCAGCCGGCCGTAGGTCCCCTGGACCCCACTCTTGGCACACATGTAGCCCCACTCTTCCCTCTACAAGTGTGCAAAGTTTTTTGGCCCAGGGAGCACAGATTTTTCAAAGCCGGGCACCCCTTCCATTTTTGAATACATCGTCACATGACCGCGCAATTGTCAGTTAATGTAACGCAGCGACGCAGCGCAAGAAATGGCCTGGTCATGAAGGGGGGGGGATAAATCTTCTGGAGGTCAAGTGGTTAAAGACATCCAATTTAAATGGATTTTAGTATTTTTCAGCTGTAGGGTCTTCACATACAACGTCGGTGCCAAGGCAAAAGCGTGTCTTTTCTCTCCTTGCATGCAAACTGTGTGTAACAATCTGTATACAGGGAGTATAATGAAATGGACACACCCACACACGTATTGCCAAAATACATAGTTTGTGGGTGTGTCCATTTCATCACGCTTCTTGTATTTAGCCTGGAGAGATGGGATGGCTCTCAATTTCATTTAGTAGCACCCTGTATTGTACAATGCAATTCAATCAGAAGGTGTGCAAGGTATAAATCAACGTCTTTGTATTGGAGTGGCCTTTATAAAATAAGTTTAGGTCTAAGTTGGTGAATTTGGGCCAGATTCAAGAAGCAATTGCGCCTGTGTAACCATAGGTTACACAGCGCAATTGCTTACTTGCTCCGGCGTAGCGAATGCTCCTGATTCAGGAACATCGCTACGCCGACTGCAGCCTAAAATCTGCGTGGCATAAGGCTCTTATGCCACGCAGATTTTAGGCTGCATTCTTGCGTTGGCCGCTAGGGGGCGCTCCCATTGTGATCTGTGTATAGTATGCAAATTGCATACTAACACCGATTCACAACGTTGCGCGAGCCCTGCGTACGCAAATTACATAGTTTGCGTACGTCGGGTTTCGCGTAAGGTTACACATCCTAATAGCAGGCGCAGCCAATGCTATAGGATACCCACGTTCCCGCGTCGCGATATTTAAAATCTACGTCGTTTGCGTAAGTGAATCGTGAATGGCGCTGGATGCCATTCACGATCACTTTGAAGCAAATGACGTCCTTGCGACGTCATTTGCCGCAATGCACGTCGGGAAAGTTTCCCGACGGAGCATGCGCTCTACGCTCGGCGCGGGAGCGCGCCTAATTTAAATGATTCCCGCCCCCGGCGGGATCATTTACATTGCGCGCGCTTACGCCGGGCAATTTTGCCGGCGCGCCCTCGCAATTTACGGAGCTACTGCTCCGTGAATCGAGGGCAGCGCAAAATATTTGCGGGGGCGCAGGGCAAAAACGTTGCCCTGTGCCTCCGCAAATAAAGCGCAAATGTACCTGAATCTGGGCCTTTGTTTGTATATTGCTTTTCATTCATCTTACCTCCAACAAAGGAAAATGCATATGGGGGGACCCTTGTATAGGCATTACAAAATACCCCGCCACTTGATCCAGCTATCCGGCACAGGAAACTTACCTAAAAATGTTTTCCAATAAAGGTTTTTGTTGCATATACATTCCCAAATATACACAAAGCTCCATTGCCGTCCCATAACCACACCTCCCAACTTTTTGAAATGGGAATGAGGGACACCTATCAGCAAAAGTATGCAGGCAAAGGACACACCCCCATGCCACGCCCCCTTAACCACTTACCCCCCGGACCATATTGCTGCCCAAAGACCAGAGCACTTTTTGCGATTCGGGACTGCGCCGCTTTAATTGACAATTGCGCGGTCGTGCGACATGGCTCCCAAACAAAATTGGCGTCCTTTTTTTCCCACAAATAGAACTTTCTTTTGGTGGTATTTGATCACCTCTGCGGTTTTTAGTTTTTGCGCTATAAACAAAAATAGAGCGACAATTTTGAAAAAAATTAATATTTTTTACTTTTTGCTATAATAAATATCCCACAAAAATATATAAAAAAAAAAAAATTTCCTCAGTTTAGGCCAATACGTATTCTTCTACATATTTTTCGTAAAAAAAAATCGCAATAAGCGTTTATTGATTGGTTTGCGCAAAAGTTATAGCGTTTACAAAATAGGGGGTAATTTTATGGCATTTTTATTAATATTTTTTTTTTACTAGTAATGGCAGCGATCAGCGATTTTTTTATCGGTACTGCGACATTATGGCGGACACTTCGGACACATTTTTGGGACCATTGGCATTTTTATAGCGATCAGTGCTATAAAAATGCATTGGATTACTATAAAAATGCCACTGGCAGTGAAGGGGTTAACACTAGGGGGCGGGGAAGGGGTTAAGTATGTCCCTTGTGTGTTCTTACTGTGGGGGGGGGGGTGGCCTCACTAGGGGAAACACTGATCCTCTGTTCATACATTGTATGAACAGAAGATCAGCATTTCCCCCCCTGACAGGACCGAGAGCTGTGTGTTTACACACACAGCTCCCGTTCCCCGCTCTGTAACGAGCAATCGTGGGTGCCCGGCGGCGATCGTGACACGCACGGGAGTCGGGGGCGAGCGGGGGGCGCTCGCGCGCCTCCGGCGGCGCGCACGCGCCCCTAGTGGCCGCTCTAAGAGCCGACGTTATACTACGGGCTCTCGCCCAGGAGAGCCGACCTGCCGCCGTAGAATGACGGCGGCTGGTCGGCTACTAGTTAAATACATCTATATAGATCAGACCAAAATGAGGGACAAATGAGGAGGAATGAGGGACAGAGGGACATTGCTCCAAATCAGGGACAGTCCCTCAAAATCAGGGACAGTTGGGAGCTATGCACAACTCCTCTACAAAGTGTGGTTCCTAACTATATCAGGAATAGGGATGAGCTTTGAGTTCGAGTCAAACTCATGTTCGACTCAAACATTGGTAATGAGTAGAAATATAGCGCAACCCCCAAAATTATGTGAAATTATGATAAGAAACAACAACCAAAAATTGGATGAAACGGACAAACTAAATCAATGTATCCACTGGGAGACAATCAAAGAGATAGCAGTTCTCAGATGTTATAAACATATGGTCCACTGATCTAAATGAAAGCACTGGATCGCTGGCTTGACAGACAATATAGATGAATCTTCCACACAATAATAAAACTTCAGCATGTAGGAACTTAAGATTAAAAGGCGGGCAAGCTGGCCCCTTACCATAAAAGATGGATCCCTATGAAAAGAGATCATACAGCCAAATGGTAAGGATTCTTTTTAACCGGAGAAGTGCAGGGGAGGAGGGTCCGTCTTCACAGGTTCCAGGGAACACTCGCGATCAGCTCAGCTCCACTCGTTTACAAATCTCCCGGGTAAGGATGAGCGAATACCCCCCTGTTCGGTTCGCATCAGAACTTGCGAAGACACACCAAATGTTCGTGTGAACTTTAGAACTCCGTTAAAGTCTATGGGACTCGAACATATGAAATCTAAAGTGTTAATTTTAAAGGCTAATATGCAAGTTATTGTCCTAAAAAGTGTTTGGGGACCTGGGTCCTGCCCCAGGGGACATGTATCAATGCAAAAAAAAGTTTTAAAAACTGACGTTTTTTCAGGAGCAGTGAATTTAATAATGCTAAAAGTGAAACAATAAAAGTGTGATATTACTTTAAATTTTGTACCTGGGGGGGGTGAAAAGTCAGCATGTGAAAAAGCGCATGTTTCCCGTACATAGAACTGTCCCTGCACAAAGTGTCATTTCTGAAAGAAAAAAAGGCATTTAAAACCGGCTTTGCGGCTCTAATGAATTGTCGGCTCTGGCAATTCAGAGATGATTCATTCATAAAAAATAAAAAAAACAGCCTGGGGGTCCCCCCAAATTCCATTAACAGGCCGTTCAGGTGTGATATGGATATTAAGGGGAACCCTGTCGTCAATTTAAAAAAATTGAGGGATGATCTCTCCAGCGACGGGTGATCAGCGGTCCGGTCCAGCGATGAGAAGATCCATCCGTCCAGAGCGCAGCAGGCGAGCTCCACTCTCCGCTGGACACAGCCCAGCATAATGACGCGCTGGAGCTTTGACATTACTTATATAGGGGAAGCGGCCACCCGTCACGTGACCTCGCCCCCTCTGACGCACCCTCGTACGTCACTGGGAAAGACTGGTCTGAACCCCATGAAGAAATCATTTCGATGAAACATGTCGGGGAGTGATTACTGAAGTCACAACCGCACACCTTAACTTTCTAAGCTTGAACGTGGAATGGTCTAATCTGCCACCAGCTCAATTACCTAAGCAGCGGCTCCAGTACACCTGCACAAGGGCTGTGAGTAACACTTGGGCTATTCGTTGGTCCGCTGTGACCACTAGTTCACCTGGAGGATATCTTTATTTTTTGTTTTACACCGTGTCAGTTTTTGGATTTATACACTGCTTGTAACAAGAGTTACCTTTGTGAGTGCATTCTTTGGGAGATTTGTAGTGTGTTATTAAAAGTTGTGTTACAGTATCACACTATTGTGCTCTATTTTTCTTATTTGCATATGGCTGTTATCTTGGAGTTTTCTTTTTGCTTCAGATCTCCATCTGTTTAACTGAATGCTCCACTCTATATGAAAAGAAGGAGTTCTATCAACTAAACTGAGGGGGTCAGTTAACAAGCCTGTGTGCCTAAACACGAAAGTGTCAGGCCATTTGTTGCAGTGAGTTTGCATTTCTGATGGGTGGTGGAAGCACGCAGTCACTGTGGTGTGGTGAAAGCACTTATTGAAGATCGGGAAGGATTTTTTCTTTTTCTTTGCTCTCCATTTATGAACTATTTATATATATTTTTTTGTTCACTTAGACAGTTCATGGACTTTATTTGCCAACCTGGTATTTTTTGATGCGATTTTTGCACGGATTTTTGGACACTTATATATTGACTCACTTAGAGGGTGGATTATTTATTTATTTTTCACTATGTCACTATACCAATATTATATTTGTTGATTTACATTTTCACCTATTTTTTTGAGCGCTGTTTAATATCACATTTGGCACCTTATTTATAATAGGTATCACTGTATTTGCATATTAACTATTTTGGATTCTATAATTTTTAAAGCAGCAGCTCTTGCATATTTATTAATTTATTCATTTATTTTATAAATATCACTAGTGTTCACATTTATTCTCCAGCTACGCGCAGTGAGGGTGGCTCACATTAGATGGCCCTTATCTCCACCCCTTTTTTCTACATTATCAGTAGATAAGCCGACCGAGCTCAGAATCTATGCCGACCTAAGTTTAAGCGTATGCTCAAACAGAGATACGCTTAAACCTATCTAAGATACGACGGCTTGCGCCGTCCTATCTTAGATTGCAATATTTTGGATGGCAGCTAGGTGGCACTTCCATTGCGGTCGGCATAGATTATGTAAATGAGTTTGTACGCCGATTCCCGAACGTACGCCCGGCCGCCGCAGTCGATTTACGCCGTTTCCTTAAGGCCCTAGGCGGCCTAAAGTTATTCCACCTATGAGGTGGAATAACAATGTTAAAGTATGGCCGCCGTTCCCGCCGCGAGGTACAAATTTTTTACGTCGTTTGAGAATCGAGAGTTACGTCGTATACGTCCACGTCTAAATCAATAGGCCCGTACGGCGTACTTAGCCACAATGCGCACTGGGAAATGTAGGCGCCCGGCGCATGCGCAGTAGTGAAAAACGGTAAAAACGTGAGGTCAAGCCTCATTACCATGAAACACGCCCCCCCCAACCCATTTGAATTAGGCGCCCTTATGCCCACTTGTTTTAGGCTACACCGCCGTAAATTAGCAGGTAAGTATATTGAGAATCATTACTAGCCTAGCTAATTTACGGCGGCGTAGCCTAAACACACTAAGCTTTGCCACCGTAACATTACACCAATGTACCTGAATCTACCTATTAGTTTCTACTGTATAAAGCCTGAGTTTTACCATTAAAGTATTCATTCGTTTGGAACCTGAGAACAGAGCTTGTGTCTCGTTTTTTCTGGGGAATTCTTATGGATCATGTCTGCTGGATTGTTGGAGTGTCGGATAAGCTGTCGTGGTTGGTGGAATGGAATATCGCAAACGGTGTTAACTCCTGACCCTTACAGCGACGCAGTGCCGAATCACAAAAAATGGCCCGGTCTTTGGGCAGCCAGTTCTTTCAGGACTGAAGAGGTTAATTGGTCAATAAAAGGCTGCTATAGCCATTTAAAATCTATGTCATGCAGTCTGTGTATTTATTGGGGCTATTTGGGGGGGAGCGTTTGGCGAACCAGCAGTAAAGTCGCCTTGTATGGGTTGCTAATGAGATTCACAAGCTTCTCTTCAGCTCAGTAAACATATTGCCGTCCCTTTTCCTGAACTCTACTGGTTGGTAGATTAAAGTCCAAAAGTCAGCTTTGCACCTAAAGCATGCACTACAGAATCTTCAGTGTTGTATGTTGAGGGAATATTTAAACAAATTGCAGGGAAAAAAAAATCCAACCCCAAATAAGGACCCTGCCAATTTTGACCAATCATGTCTCAGCTTTAAATTATTTGTTTTTCTTCTTAACCACTTGCCTACCGCCACATACATTTTTACATTGACAGAATGGCATGGCTGCGCAAATGGGCGTGTCTATACGTCTTCTTTAATTCGCTGTGGTGTGGTCGCTCACGCCGGCGGCGGCACGCTCGCGAGATCCCTGACCATGTCCGCGGGACCTGCGTACTCGATGCCAGCCGGTGTCCTGCGATCGGGTAACAGAGCTGAAGAATGGGGAGATGTCAGTGTAAACACAACATCTCCCCGTTCTTCCTAGTGACATGTCACTGATCGTCTGTTCCCTGTCATCGGGAACAGTGATCGGTGACGTGTATGGCAAGCCACGCCCCCTAACAGTGAGAATCACTCCCTAGGTCACACTTAACCCCTTCAGCGCCCCCTACAGGTTAATCCCTTCCCTGCCAGTGTCATTTTTACAGTAAATCAGTTCATTTTTATAGCACTGATCGCTGTAAAAATGACAATGGTCCCAAAATGGTGTCAAAAGTGTCCGATGTGTCCGCCATAATGTCGCAGTCATGATAAAAATCGCTGATCGCCGCCATTACTAGTAAAAAAAAATGTAATAAAAATGCCATAAAACTATTTCCTATTTTGTAGACGCTATAACTTTACGCAAATCAATTAATAAACGCTTATTGCGATTTTTTTTACCAAAAAGATGTGTAGAAGAATACATATCGGCCTAAACTGAGGAACAAAAAAAATTTTTTTTTTTTATATACAGTATATATATTTTTGGGGGGATATTTATTATAGCAAAAAGTAAAAAATATTTTTTTTTTTTCAAAATTGTCGCTCTATTTTTGTTTATAGCGCAAAAAATAAAAACCGCAGAGGTGATCAAATACCACCAAAAGAAATGAGATAAGGTTGATGAGCGCAATCGCAATTACACCTATTGTGTCAAATAATCGCTGTGAAGCAGTGTATGTACCTTTAAATGTGTCCCAAAAAAATTATAAAATCTGTGAAGTCCAACACTGTGTCCACAAACTCAATATATGCACAAACATGGAATTAAAGAACCATAATAAACTAATACAAGTAGAAACAATGGGCCAGATTCACAAAGAGTTACGCCGGCGTATCAGTAGATACGCCAACGTAACTCGAAATCTAAGCCCGTCGTATGTTTAAGTGTATGCTCAAACTGAGATACACTTAAACCTACCTAAGATACGACGGCCTGCGCCGTCGTATTTTAGGGTGCAATATTTCCGCTGGCCGCTAGGTGGCGCTTCCATTGAGTTTGGCGTAGAATATGCAAATGAGTAGATACGCCGATTCACGAACGTACGCTTGCCCGTCGCAGAAAAGATACGCCATTTCCGTAAGAGGTATGCCGGCGTAAAGATAAAGCTGCCCCCTAGGTGACGTAGCCAATGTAAAGTATGGCCGTCGTTCCCGCGTCGAAATTTTGAAATTTTACGTCGTTTGCGTAAGTCGTCCGTGAATGGGGCTGGACGTAATTTACGTTCACGTTGAAACCAATACGTCCTTTCGGCGTACTTTGCCGCAATGCACACTGGGATATGTACACGGACGGCGCATGCGCTATTCGTAAAAAACGTCAATCACGTCGGGTCACCATTCATTTAAATAAAACACGCCCCCCCATCCTCATTTTCGCTACACCGCCGTAACTTAGGAGGCAAGTGCTTTGAGAATACAGCACTTGCCTCTCTGACTTAAGGCGGCGTAACGTAAATAGGATACGCTACGACGCCTCAAAGATGCAGTGACCTACGTGAATCTGGCCCAATGACTGTGACCAATACAAAAAATAACAGTGCAAATAAACAAATCCAGATCGCTGACTGCTGCTGAAATCCAAATAATAGTATGATCAATGAGAACACATCATAAAACAGTCCATGATATAATAGCTTGAAATCAAAGAAGAAGGGAGTTTCAAATACAGATCTTCCTGGCGGATGGGCTCAGTAAAATGGAGGCTCCCAAACGAATCAATTGGTTAGCAGACCAGACCAGAACAATGACGCTTGTCATCAGATTCCTCTGATGAAGTCACGTGACGACACGCGTCAGGAACAGCCCACGTGACCGGAAGTGACATGAGTCCGTCCCCCAGTCCGTTTGGATGCTATCTATCCTTGTTGGTTTTTATTTTTATGCATGTAAGCGCATATATATTTGTATTAAATTGGTTTTATCCCTACGTACTTCACTATGGGCATTTTTCTTTGTTCTGGTCTGGTCTGCTAACCAATTGATTCGTTTGGGAGCCTCCATTTTACTGAAGCCCACTACAGTCTGAGTTTGGAAATTTGCACACCTAAGCTACGACTTGCCTGAGAGGCTGGAATTCAGCCATTTAAAGCTGTCATAACCCTGCTTCAAGGTAAGCGCTCTGTGAGCCCATCCACCAGGAAGATCTATATTTGAAACTCCCTTCTTCTTTGATTTCAAGCTATTATATCATGGACCGTTTTATGATGTGTTCTCATTGTTCATACTGTTATTTGGATTTCAGCAGCAGTCAGTGATCTGGATTTGTTTATTTGCACTGTTATTTTTTGTATTGGTCACAGTCATTGTTTCTACTTGTATTCGTTTATTACGGTTCTTTAACCACTTAAGACCCAGACCTTTAGGCAGCTAAAGGACAAGGCCAGTTTTTGCGATTCGGCACTGCGTCGCTTTAACAGACAATTGCGCGGTCGTGCGACGTGGCTCCCAAACAAAATTGGCGTCCTTTTTTTTCCACAAATAGAGCTTTCTTTTGGTGGTATTTGATCACCTCTGCGATTTTTATTTTTTGCGCTATAAACAAAAATAGAGCAACAATTTTGAAAAAAAATGCAATGGCCCAGATTCACGAAGCTCAGCGCATCATTAGGCGGGCGTAGCGCAACGCAGATACACTACACCGTCGAAACTTAGAGAGGCAAGCAGCCTATTCAGCAAGCAAATGCGCGCTGCGATGCGCCATCGTAACATAATTTTGACGGCGTAACCCGACGTAATTCAAAGTGGGAAGGAGATGGGCGTGATCCATTTAAATGAAGCGTGACCCCATGCAAATTAAGGTCCGAACGAACGGCGCATGCGCCGTCACGTGATCGCATCCCCCGCGTCCCACTGCGCATGCGCCCCAATTCGCCTATCGTATTCCCCCACGATAACCCAGCCCACCGTTTCCGCCCAGGGCATAAATCCGCCCGGACATGCGCCAGTCAAGTGCAAAAGTACACCTGCTGGTTTTGGTCGTTTGGTGTGGCTACTTTTGCTTTGTTCATATCCAAAAAGATGTCTGAGGCTGGGTCGAAAGATAGGAGGGATAAAAACTTTAGTAATGAGGAGAAGGCGGTCATTATTGATGCCATGACTAAATATAATAAGTTCCTCCACGGCAAGGAAAGTGGCTCGACCAGCAAGGTCCGTAAGGATCAAATCTTGGCACAGATTGCAGCGGAGGTGAGTGCCCTTGGCTATGCGGAACGGCCCCCAAACAAGATAGCCAAGAAGATCAACGACCTGCGGCGTCTTGTGAAGGAGAAGGTGGCCAAGATAAAGAAACACAGAAGGGGCACCGGAGGTGGACCAGCCCTGAAGATAAGACTGACACCTGATGAGGAGGTCATTGCCAGGTGCCTGGAGAAGGAGCAGGTGGAGGGCCTGGAGGGCTTCGAGTCAGTTGATCAGCCCTTGAGGACAGGTGAGTGTGTTTTATCTTTTATCTGGTGTAAAGCATGTGGGGGTGGGGAGTGAATATGTGACAAGTGTGTGGGTCCACCAACATGTGAATGTTTTGTGTCATCCACAGATGTGCAGGATGAAGCGGGCCCATCCTCGGCTGCTGGCCAACCAACCCCATCCCAGGATACCAGTGTCCACACCTCTCCATTAGAGGAAGTGGAGGAGGAGCACAGGCACCTGGATGATGGCATATATCTGGGGGATGAGACCACCATCGCTGGACCCTCCCATACCTCCACCTCCATAGGGGATACCCCCCCAAGGGACTCAAACTTCATTGTAACCCCCCCAAGGCCCTCAAATGTGGGATCCCCCCCAAGGGCCTCCACCCTTTTGGGAAGCCCCCTAAGGGCCTCCGACCTTTTGGGAAGCCTATCCTCCCTAAGGGAAGTGCCCTCAGGGTCCTCCCCATACATTCGTCCCCAAGCCTCACCTGCACCCAGGAAGGCAACTAGGAAGACGAGGGGTGATCCTGATGCCTTAGAAGCCACTTTGGCTATGGACCTGGCCAGGCAGACCCACCATGTGGGTTCTGTGGCATGTGATATGCGCCGGGTGGCAGCCAGCCTGGCCTCCATGCAGCAGACCCAGGCTGCTTTCACTGCCACCATCACCGAAAATGTGCAGGAGGTCAGTGCCAACAGCACTGCATTGGTGACCTGCGTTAGGGACCTGGATGACACTAATTCAGGCCTTGTGGCAGAGGTCAGGAGCCTGGGAGTGGCCATACAGGCCAATACAGCAGCCATTGAGGCGGTGGGGAATCAGACCACTGCGGTCCTCACCCGCCTAGCCCTGGCTTTAGAGGGTATCCAGGCAGCCAGGGAGAGACCGGGGGATGTTCCTCCTCCCAATGACCCACCCCCCCCACCCGCGGCTGCCCCCAGGCAACAGAGGGCACGGAGCCTTGGCACTAGGCGTAGTCCACGTCGGGCCAGATGAGTGCCAGTTAGATTATTTTATTTTTATATTCAATTTGATTTTTGGTTATTAATTGATACTCATGATATGAGTGATATTTTGTTATTATGATACTCGATTGGAGTTGTATTTATTTTATTATTATTCGGGATATATTTATTGACAAATATTTTCAGAGAAAGATACAGCAACATAATTGGAGCCTTGACGTGGCATTGCTGCTCCCAAGTACCGCACGGTGTACTTCGGTCTAATCCAATTTATTGTGGTTTGGGGGGGGGGGGTGTGTTAGGGACCACAGTGGGGTGCATGCGTGCATTCTCATTGTGACATGTTTCATGTGCGTGTTGCACGTGAAAATAAGCCTACCACGAGGCATCTCCTGACTGCTCTTCCCTCAGCAGACGGGGGACCCTCGGTTGGGGGGGGAATGTCTGGTTCGGGGGTCAGGTCATGACGGAGTTCAACCTGCAGGCCCCTTCTCATGGCGAAATTGTGCAGAATGCAACATGCACCGATAATCTGGCACACAAAGTCTGGGGCATACAACAGTGTACCCCCAGACCTATCTAGGCATCGGAACCGTGACTTCAGGAGGCCAAACGTGCGCTCCACCACTCCCCGGGTACGTATATGAGCCTCGTTGTAGCTTCTTTCTCCTGGTGTTTGTGGGTTACGGAATGGGGTCATCAGGTGGGGTCCCAGGGCATATCCAGAGTCACCTGGAAGGGAAAAGACAGGAGGAGGTTAGTCATGCATCTGTCCCTCGTGATGTCTGCATCATTGGGGGGGGGACAGTCATACCTGACACCCATGTCACTCACCAACCAGCCAGCTGTCCCCATACACGTTCTCTTCAAATTGTCTTGGGATGTCGCTTTGCCGGTAGATAAAGCTGTCATGGGTGGCCCCGGGGTGTTTAGCACAGACGTGCCATATGAGGCCTTGAGCATCGGTTATTACTTGTACATTAATTGAATGCCAATTCTTCCTGTTCCGGTACATATGCTCAGCGTCACGGGGGGGCTGGAGTGCCACATGAGAACAATCAATGGCCCCCACAGTGCGTGGAAATCTGGCTATTTTATAGAAATCGGTTCTTGCCTTTGCCTGCTGGACCTCCTGGGTGGGTCTCACAATGTGGTGGGACATCCGTCTCAGGATAGCGGGTACAACTTGGTGCACGCACCTACTCATTGTGGATTGGGACATCCCAGCCAAATTTCCACTGGTTCTTTGAAATGATCCACTGGCTAAAAAATGCAGGGTTGCCATGACCTTGAGCAGTGGCGGCACTGCTTGTGATCGATGTGTTGGGCTGGTGAGGTCATCCTGCAGGGATCGTACTATTTCCATGATGGCTTCAGTGTCAAATCTCAACAAGCGAAACACCTCCGATTCCACAATGCCAAAGAGGTCCATGCGATCTCGGGGTACCCTCTCCTGTGCCCTCCTCCTGCGTGCGCGTAGACGCTGTAGTAGTATGACCACGGCTGCCCCTGACATGTTGGCACACAGATGTGTTGTCCTGCAAGTGTTGTTGCTCAGCTCCTCTGTCACGCTGCTGCTGTTGCTGCTCTCCAGCTGACCTGTGCAAGTCCGTTGCAAAGTTACCCCTGCTTTTATGAAGGGTAAATTTAGATCGGGCGAGCAGCTTACGCGCACCGCGCGTAGCCTACGACGGACAATCGTACACATGTGAATCGGCATTTCTCACTCATTTGCATAATTGAATAGCAAATCAATGGGAGCGAAGAATACGCCTAGCCTAAATATGCGCCTAAGTTTCGCCGGCGGAGGACAGTTGCGTTGGACGGGTGAAGCCTAAGTTCGCGTGTATGTGCTTCTGTGGGTACCGCGCATCGATACGACGGCGCACATCTACACTTACGCCGCGTATCTCGAGATACACCGGAGTATCTCTTTGTGAATCTGGCCCAATATTTTTTACTTTTTGCTATAATAAATATCCCCCAAAAATATATATATATATAAAAAAAAAATTTCCTCAGTTTAGGCCGATACGTATTCTTCTACCTATTTTTGGTAAAAAAAAAATCGCAATAAGCGTTTATCAGTTGGTTTGCGCAAAATTTATAGCGTTTACAAAATAGGGGATAGTTTTATTGCATTTTTATTATTATTATTTTTTTTTTTACTACTAATGGCGGCAATCAGCGTTTTTTTCCGTGACTGCGACATTATGGCGGACACTTCGGACAATTTTGACACATTTTTGGAACCATTGTCATTTTCACAGCAAAAAAACGCATTTAAAATGCATTGTTTATTGTGAAAATGACAATTGCAGTTTCTGAGTTAACCACAAGGGGGCGCTGAAGGGGTTAAGTATGACCTAATATGTGTTTCTAACTGTAGGGGGGTGTGGCTGTAGGTGTGACATCATCGATTGTGTATCCCTATAAAAGGGAACACACGATCGATGACGCCGCCACAGTGAAGAACGGGGAAGCCGTGTTTACACACAGCTCTCCCCGTTCTTCAGCTCCGGGGACCGATCGCGGGATTCCAGGGGCGATCGGGTCCCGGATCTTCGGACCGGGTCGCGGGCGCACGGCTGGGCACTAGCAGAGGACGTACCTGTACGTGCATGTGCCCAGCCGTGCCATTCTGCCGATGTAAATGTGCAGGAGGCGGTCCTTAAGCGGTTAATTCCATTTTTGTGCATATATTGAGTTTGTGGACACAGTGTTGGACTCCACAGATTTTATAATTTTTTTGGGACACATTTAAAAGGTACATACACTGCTTCACAGTGATTATTTGACACAATAGGTGTAATTGCGCTCATCGACCTTATCTCATTTTACCACATTCACAGTGATTTGTATTCACAGATTTGAGCAGCATTTTCATTCATTTACACATATTTCACACGTTATTCACATATTACTTCCCTATTATTGACTTCCCCATTTATTCACCCATTTGTCACCACTAAAAGAAAGCTCTATTTAAGGGAAAAAAAGGATGTTAATTTTGTTTGGGAGCCACGTCGCGCGACGGCGCAATTGTCAGTTAAAGCGACGCAGTGCCGAATCGCAAAACATGGGCTGGTCTTTGGCCAGCCAAATGGTCCGGGGCTTAAGTGGTTAACTTACATTTTTTCTATTTTTATAAATATTGGTTATAATTTTATTGCTAATTATGACGTGCCACAAATGATGTGGAATTAGCGTATGTATAATACTGTGATGGAGAGAAGTGTCTGGAAGTAGAGACGTGACATCACAGGGAGAGCGGGTGTTGCAATTTCAGTCAAGGAAAAGGAAATTGGTCACAAATCCCTCAAGGCTTCTTAATTAAACACCAAGTCATAGCCCAGGTAGTGTTTGCTTAAGAGATTTAGCAAATCGCATTTTATATATGATGAAATGAATCACGGTGTCACCCGGAGTTGGGAAATGTAATTAGGGTCTCTGAAATGCAACTAGGATGTAAAGTTCATTAGTAATAATTACTGTCCTCATAACAGGTTTTACCAAAAATAACATATAAAATATGTTATGGAAAACGTCATAGAAATGTACTGTATGAGCCGCCCATGCCTACATCAAGGCCCGGATTCACAAAGCACTTACGCCGACGTATCTCGAGATACACCGCGTAAGTGTAACTATGCGCCGTCGTATCTGTGCGCCGTGCCCACAAAACTAGATACGCCTGAAAATAGGCTTCCAACGACTGACGTAACTTGCCTACGCCGTCGTATCGTGGGCGCATAGTTACGCTAGGCGCATTTGGCGCTCCCATAGATTTTCGATGCACATATGCAAATGAGGGAGATACGCTGATTCACAAACGTAGTTGCGCCCGGCGCATCATATACGCGGTTTGCGTAAGGCTTACGTCCGACGTATAGTTATTCCCCATCTATGAGGCGCAACTCATGCAAAGGTATGGACCAGGGAACAGCCGTCGTATTTTACGTCGTTTACGTAGTAGTACGTGAATAGGGCTGGGCGTAGGTTACGTTCACGTCGTAGGCAGTGATTCGACGTATCTTAGGGAGTAGTTTCGACGTGATTCTGCGCATGCGCACTGGGTTGCGTCCACGGGACAGCGCATGCGCCGTACGTTATTCGTATCTTTATGACGCTCAGTACATCATTTACATGGGGTCACGCCTCATTAGCATGGCTCACGCCCACTTCCACCTACGCTGGCTTACGCCGAGGAAACACAGCGTAGATTTGGGGGCGAGTGCTTTGTGAATACTGTGCTTGGCGTTCTGCGCTACGCCGGCGTAGCCTAAAAAAGATACGCTACGCCGGCATAAATATGCGCCAATGTATGTGAATCCGGGCCCAAATGTCTTCTTCTCACTCCATGCCTCTGGAACTAGTGTTGAGCAGAATACGCCATATTCGATTTCGCGATATATCACGAATATATAGCCGAATATTCGAGAAATATTCGCTAAATTCGAATATTCGTGATATTTTATCGAAATGAGATGTTTGCGAAATTTCGCTATTGCGAAATTTCGCTATTGCGAATGCGAAAATAATTGCGAAATTTCGACAACTGCGGTAGGAGCACTCTGATGGGCTCAGAATATTCGTGATATTTTATCGAAATTTCGCAAAATGCGAATGCGATATTTATTGCGGAATTTCGACAACTGCGGTAGGAGCCCTCTGATTGGCTCAGAATATTCGTGATATTTTATCGAAATTTCGCAAAATGCGAATGCGATATTTATTGCGGAATTTCGACAACTGCGGTAGGAGAACTCTGATTGGCTCTGATGCAAAAGAAGGGCGGAGAAAATAATCGCGCGATATTCCGATTGCCGAATAATCGCATTGTGATTTTTCGGCAAGATAAAATGATCGCTTCAGCTACTCGGCCCAAGGTCTCTAATCATACCAGCAATGCTTTTAGACGTCGATGGAGATCTCTAGGATGTGATCTGTTCTAAAAATAAAATTGAAAAAATTTGAATATTCGGAATAGCGAATATTCACCGCGAAATTCGAAATATATCGCGAATACTCGAATATGCCATATTCGAGCCGAATATTCGCAATACGAATATTCGTGAGCAACACTATCTGGAACCACCTGCCCGTCCATTTTTTCACCCTGTCCAAGTTTGTCCATGTAGTGGTACTCCCGTAGGGGCTGCTGGTAGTTGTGGTCCATCTGTCACCCTGCCCAGCCAAGCACACAATCCTCAGCTCCACAATCAGTCACCCAGTAGACAGAAAACAGTCCGTGCACTTTGTTTTTTTTTTATATTTATTGGGGGAATTAAACTGGGATGGTGTTAGGCAGTGGTGGCTGGCAGGGCTCAAGTCCTGCGGGAACGTGTGGGAATGGAGTCCCTGCACTTTTTTCACAGCAGGAACGCAGTTCCCTTTGCAGGACCAGAGCAGCCGAGAGCCGCCCGAGCCAATCCTTCACTAAGCGGTAGGCATGTGCAAATTTGGAAAAATTTGTTTTGTTTCGTTTTAATTTGTTATTTAATTAATTTCGTTAAGTTAGATTCGTTACATGTGTTAAATTTGTTTTCGGAATTCGTTCGTTTTCGACCGAATTTCGAAAAATCCGGTCGAATTCGAAAATATTTCGACCGTTTTGGGAATTCGTTCGTTTTCGACCGAATTTCAAAAAATCCGTTTGAAGTCGAAAATATTTGGACCGGATTTGAAAACAAATAGTCTCTTTTCGAATAGAGTGTGTTTTCGAATTCAATTCGAATATCATTTTTTTTTCGAATTCCGATCGAATTTCGTCCGCGGGTTTTCGATTCGGAATCGAAAACGTTCGTTCGGATTCTGTAAATTCGTTAATATTGCAATTCGGGAATTCGTATGCATCCGAATGTCCGAATGATGAAAAATGTGTGCGAATTTCGATTCGGAATGAAACTAAATGCACATGCCTACTAAGCAGCGATGCCCAGCTCGAGTCACTGTCAGGGGCAGGCGAACCTTAGTAATCCTTTATGGTTTCTGGCCACTTCCTGTATATGGATTCATCGGGTAGTATGCGGTTATTCCATCACTTCCTGGATGCTTCTTTAATGGGGGTGGGAGCTGTGCTTCTTCAATCCCTTGAGAATAGGTCTTAACCATGTGCGTTCTTTTCCCCAAAAAAATCTCAGGCAGAGAGAAATGATGCTATCAGTGATCGGGAACTTCTTGCAATGAAATTGGCGTTAGAGGAGTGGCTTCATCTCTTGGAGGGTTCCCCTCCATAATGATTTTTAATGATCACAAGAATCTACAGTACCTACAGAATGCTAAACGTCTGAATCCCAAACAGGCCAGGTGGAGTATATTTTTTACCGTTTTAATGTCACGATTATGTACAAACCCGGTCCCTGCAACGGTCGGGCTGATGCACTATCTAGGTCATTTGAAACTTTGGACTGGGAGTTCACCCCTGAACTTGAGCTGATTGTTCCGACCTCATGCATTGTTGTCCATTCTACCACCCTGGTGTCAAAAATTCCTCCTGGCAAGACCTTCGTCCCCACTGAGCTAAGAGCCAAGATCATTCGATGGGGACATGATTCCAAACTGGCAGGCCATGCTGGGTTCCTCTGATCCTTCCTGCTTCTCAGTCGTCACTACTGGTGGCCTAATCTCCGCTCGGATGTCAAAGTGTACGTTAAGGCTTGTCATGTCTGTGCTCAGTCTAAATCCTCCACACAAGCCCCTGCTGGTCTTCTCATGCCCTTGCCCATTTCCAAGGAGCCCTGGTCTCACATTGGTGATAAAATTCATGGCAATCTCCCAATGTCAGAGAATACTATAGTCATTTGGGTGGTAATCGATCGGTTCTCCAAGATGGCTAATTTTGTTCCTCTTCTTGGTCTTCCTTCTGCTCCTGCCTTGGTTTCCATTTTGTTCGAGAAATGTTCCGCCTTCGTATTGCTTCCGACAGGGGAGTTCAATTTACTTCTCGTTTTTGGAGAGCCTTTTGCAAATCCCTCAATATTGTCTTGGATTGTTCCCTCTTACCACTCTCAATCCAATGGACAGACGAAGAGGGTTGATCAGGAGGTCTGTCTTCGCACCTTAGGCCCCATACACACGATAGAATCCATCCGCTGAAAAATCCCAGCGAATGGGTTTCAGCGGATAGATTCTATGGTGTGTACAATCCAGCGGATCTGTTTCCGCGGATTTTTCTCCCATGCGATGGATTTCCAGCAGATAAATATTTGAAGACATGTCTTCAAATCTATCCGCTGGAATCCATCCCAACGGATTGATCCGCTGGTCTGTACAGACTCACCGGATCAATCCGTCCAAAGGGATCCCCCGCATGCGTCGTAATGATTCGACGCATGCGTGGAATTCCCTATATGACTGCATCGCGCACGTCGCTGCGTCATCATCGCGGCGACGGCGCGACACATCATCGCCAGAGGATTTCGGCGCGGATTTCGATTCGATGGTGAGTACACTCTATCGCATCAAAATCCGCGCAAATCCTCGAGAGGATTTATCCGTGGAAACGGTCCGCTGGACCGCATCCGCGGATAAATCCTCCCGTGTGTACGGGGCCTTAGTCTCTGCTCATCTTGACGATTGGTCCTCTCTACTTCCCTGGGCAGAATTCTCTCACAACAATCATGTAAATACCAGTTCTCAGAAAACACCTTTTTTTACAGTTTATGGAAAACACCCCCAACTCCCTCTTCCCATGACCTGTTCTCCAGATATTCCAGCTTTGGCTATGGCTCAGGAGTCTTTCAATTCCATTTGGGGTGACGTTTAGGATTCCCTCTGGACAGCTGCTGACAAATTCAAAGGCTTTGCTGAATGCCAGGGGACAAAGTCTGGCTCTATACCAGGAATATCAAGCTCCGAGTTCCTTCTCTGAATTTGCCCCAAGATTAATTATTCTGTACACTATAACCTCTAAACTGAATCCAGTTTGTTTCAAACTCCAGATTCCTAAAAGCCTCGAAAACTCTTTCCATGTTGCCCTTCTGAAGCATTTAGTTCTCAATAAGTTCTCTCGTCCTCTCCCTATGCCGGCCCCGGTCTCTGAGGATATTCAGGAGTACGGGGTTAGTCAAATTCTGCATTCCAGGCTCTGTAGAGGCATTCTTCAGTACCTCATGCATTGGAAAGGATTTGGTCCTGAGTAGAGGTCTTGGATCACTGCATCCGAGGTCCTTAAGCTTTGTCTGTTGAGGGGGTTTCATCTGAAGTTTTCCTCTAAGCCTGGGCCCAGGCGGGGGAAAGGGAGACCTCGTAAGAGGGGGGGGGGGTACTGTCATGGATATGCAGTAATGTTTGTCTGTCAGCTTACCTCTCCATGTGTTCAGCTTTAGAGGCCAGCCACTCTCACATGGCTGTTTAAGTAATCTCTCCTCCAAGCATGGCTCTACCCCAGCCTTATCAGGGAACTCTATATTAAAACTATATTAACAAGCCAGCCTTGCTGATCAATATTCTGTTTTTGGATTCCATGTGCTACATGCTCTGTGTGCTATGTCTGATTCTAGTTACCGATCTTGGCTGGTTCTTGACTATTCTTACATGCTTGTCACCCCGACTCTTGGCTATCCTTTGTTGTCGCAGTCTGCTGCTTCCTCTCTACCTCCCTGTAGTCTACTGTGAGCGCGAGCTGGGAGGCCCTAGGGGTCACGACCTGGAGCCAGACTGCAGCTAAATATATCCCCACCACTAGGGGCCTCTGGTGAACAACCGCTGGCTCTTAGGCCGCGTACACACGATCAGTCCATCCGATGAGAACGGTCCAAAGGACCGTTCTCATCGGTTAACCAATGAAGCTGACTGATGGTCTGATGTGCCTACACACCATCGGTTAATGAACCGATCGTGTCAGAACGCGGTGACGTAAAACACAACGTTGTGCTGAAAAAAACGAAGTTCAATGCTTCTAAGCATGCGTCGACTTGATTCTGAGCATGCGCGGGTTTTTAACCGATGCTTTTGCATACTAGCGATCGGTTTTGACCTATCGGTTAGGCGTCCATCGGTTCAATTTTAAAGCAAGTTCTCTTTTTTTTTTTTTGACCGAAGGATAACGGACCGATGGGGCCCACACACGATCGGTTTGGACCGATGAAACGGTCCTTCAGTCTGTTTTCATCGGTTTTGACCGATCGCGTGTACGCGGCCTTAGATTCCGCACCCTGGGAAATCTCATGCTCTAGCTCCCAGTGTCATCCGTGTTGGTACTACAAAGTATCTGATCTCTTTTATCACCTAAAGCCTGTCCGTTCACCCGATCCGATCCGCAGAAGGAAGGAAAAATTTTCCTCCGTCTGCAGAATCGGAGGAATGCAGAGGCGGGTGAGATCGGGTGTCAGCGGATGTTCATCCACTGACACCCGCAATCTCATAGGGACCAATGTATGTCCCTTTTTCATCCTTACATGGATGAATGAAAAAGCAGACATACGGTCCGCAGGTGTGAAAGGAGCCATAAATTCCCTGTGCAAGCCAAAATTCTCCCCTTAAAATAATTTCCCCTCTTCCAGTACAAATCCTTCATCCCAGCTCAAATCCTCTCCCTTTCACCTCCTAGTAAAATTCCTCCATCCTTCAAATTTCCCATCCAAACATAAATCCCACCCCCCTCCAAATCCACCTCTCCCAGCACAAGTCCCCTCTCCCAGCAAAAATCCCCCTAAATCCCTTCTCCTTGCACCCCCCCTCGATTCCCCCTCCTAACAGAAACAGAGATCCACTCTCCTAGTACAAATCCCCCCCAAATCCCCTCTCTTAGCACAAATCCGCCCCACCCAAATCCCCCTCTCCCAGCACAACCCTCCCACACACACACCCAAATCCCCCCCTCCCAGCACAAATCCCCCTATCCCCCTCTCCCAGCACAAATCCCCCTCTCCCAGCACAAATCTCCCCAAATCCCCTCTCTTAGCACAAAACCCCCCCTCTCAAATCCCCCTTTCTAACAGAAATCCACTTTCCTAGTACAAATCCCCCCCCCCCCCCAATTACACATTCTAGTGCAACCCCCCAAAATCCCCACGGCACCCAGGGCTGCCGTCCCTCCTGCCCACCCCTTGTCCTGACCCTAAAGCAAAAAACAGAGGCCCAGATTCAAGAAGCAATTGCGCCCGTGTAACCATAAGTTACACGGCGCAATTGCTTACTTGCTCCGGTGTAACGAGTGCTCCTGATTCAGGAACCTCGTTACACCGACTGCAGCCTAAAATCTGCGCGGCATAAGGCTCTTATGCTTTGCAGATTTTAGGCTGCATTCTTGCATGTGCCGCTAGGGGGCGCTCCCATTGTGATCAGCGTGTAGTATGCAAGTTGCATACTACCAACTGATTCACAAACTTGCGCGGGTGCCGCGCAAGCCAGGTACGGAGTTTCCGTACGGCAACTTTAGCGCAAGGCTGCCCTCTCTAATAGCAGGGGCAGCCAATGCTAAAGTATAGCCGCCGCTCCCGCGCCGTGAAATTTGAATTTCACGGCGTTTGCGTAAGTGATTCGTGAATGGCGCTGGACGCCATTCACGTTCACTTTGAAGCAAATGACGTCCTTGCGACGTCATTTGCCGCAATGCACGTCGGGAAAGTTTCCCGACAGAGCAGAATGCGCTGTACGCTCGGCGCGGGGGCGCGCCTAATTTAAATGATTCCCGCCCCCGGCGGGATCATTTACATTGCGCGCGCTTACGCCAGGCAATTTTGCCGGCGCGCCCTCACAATTCACGAAGCTACTGCTCCGTGAATCGAGGGCAGCGCAAAATATTTGCGTGGGCGCAGGGCAAAATGGTGCCCGTAGTGCAATTCTACTTGAATCTGGGCCAGAGGATCCATCCTAATCAGCAGCTCCTACAGGGGTAACACTACAACATTATTTTACTCATGCACTAAACAATCATGCATTTGCTATAAACAGCAAAACCAGCCCTGCATAATAATTACATAAGGAACCACCTGAACCAGTTTCCTGTCATTGAAAAATGGTCATAGCAGCGACACGATAATCAGAACACTTGTAACCATGTAATAAGTTAGTCACTGTGAAAAATGAGATCTTAAAAACAAGAGCCGGTTGTTAAAGAATGATGATAACCTATAAAGTATTTCTCATGGGATTAGATGTGGCAATATTTATCGAGCAATTTAAATTTGCATGATACACTCACACTGTTAATGGGGTTTAACAAATATTGATGCACACCTTTCTACAATGCAGCTGTGCTGGAGAAATGAACACAACTGCCACTGCTGCTGTTCAAAACAAACCTGCCGGCCCTTTAAGAGTCCATTAACAACATAGGCCCGGATTCACAAAGCACTTACGCCGACGTATCTCGAGAAACGCCGCGTAAGTGTAAGTATGCGCCGTCGTATCTATGCGCCGTGCCCATAAACTGAGATACGCCTGAAAATAGGCTTCATCCGACCGACGTAACTTTCCTACGCCGGCGTATCGTGGGCGCATATTTACGCTGGCCGCTAGTGGCGCTCCCATTGATTTCCTATTCAAATATGGAAATGAGGGAGATACGTCGATTCACGAACGTACTTGCGCCCGGCGCATAATATACGCGGTTTGCGTAAGTCGTACGTCCGGCGTAAAGTTATTCCCCGTCTATGAGGCGCAACTCATGCTAAGGTATGGACCAGGGAACACAGCCGTCGTATTTTACGTCGTTTACGTACTACGTGAATATGACTAGGCGTAGGTTACGTTCACATCGTAGGCAGTGATCCGTCGTAATCTTACGGAGTAGTTCTGACTTGATTCTGAGCATGCGCACAGGGATACGTCCACGGGACGGCGCATGCGCCATTCGTTTTAACTACTTGTATGGCACTTCGGCCCATCATTTGCATGGGGTCACGCCTCATTAGCATGGCTCACGCCCACTTCAACCTACGACGGCTTACGCCGAGGGAACCCAGCGCAGTTTGGGAGGCAAGTGCTTTGTGAATTTGGTGCTTGCCTCTCTGCGTTACGTCGGTGTAGCGTATATTAGATACGCCTCGCCGGCATAAATATGCGCCAATGTATGTGAATCCGGCCCAATCTGCACTCCAGCTTGCTCTATCGGACAAAGCCGGGCTGATTTCAAAAGTGAGAACCCCAATTCGCTATCAAAGGGATAGGGGGGGGGGGTCCACTTGGCACCATGTTACACCCTAAATACAGGCGCAACATGGTGAAAAAATTTGGACTTAGCCTTTAAAGCGGAGTTCCTCCTGCAAAAAAAATTACAATCAAAAGTCAGCAGCTACAAATACTGCAATTGCTGACTTATAAAATATGGACACTTTACCTGTGATCGCCGCCGGTGTCCCACGATTGGTCCCCGGAGCTGAAGAATGAAGAGAGGTGAGTGTAAACAAACCTTCCCCGTTCTTCATTGTGGCAATGTCAGTGATTGTCTGTTCCCTGATATTGGGAAAGATGATTACTGACGTCACACGTCCAGCCCCTCCCCCCTACAGTTAGAAACACATATGAGGTCACACTTAACCCCCTACAGCGCCCCCTAGTGGTTAACTCCTAAACTGCAATTGTCATTTTCACTGTAATCTGTGCATTTTTATAGCACTTTTCGCTGTGAAAATGATCCCAAAAATGTGTCAAAATTGTCCGATGTGTCCTCCATAATGTCGCAGTCACGAAAAAAAAAATCACTGATCGCCGCCATTAGTAGTAAAAAAATATATTAATAAAAATGCCATAAAACTATCCCCTATTTTGTAAACACTATGGCCCGGATTCACATACATTGTCGCATATTTATGCGGGCGTAGCGTATCTAATATACGCCACGCCGACGCAGCGCACAGAGGCAAGCACAGTATTCACAAAGCCCTCGCCCCCAAATCTACGCTGGGTTTCCTCGTCGTAAGCCAGTGTAGGTGAAAGTGGGCGAGAGCCATGCTAATGAGGCGTGACCCCATGTAAATGATGGACTGAGCGTCATAAAGATACAAATAACGTACGGCACATGCGCCGTCCCGTGGACGCATCCCAGTGCGCATGCGCAGAATCACGTCACAACTACTCCCTAAGTTACGACGAATCACTGCCTACGACGTGAACGTAACCTACGCCCAGTACCATGTAAACTACGTAAAATACGACGGCTCCGTTCCCTGGTCCATACCTTTGCATGAGTTGTGCCTCCTATATGTGGAATAACTTTACGCCGGACGTACGCCTTACGCAAACCGCGTATATTATGCTATGGGCGCAAGTACGTTCGTGAATCGGCGTATCTCCCTCATTTGCATATGTGCATAGAAAATCAAAGGGAGCACCCCTTGCGGCCAGCGTAAATATGCGCCCACGATACGACGGCGTAGGCAAGTTACGTCGGTCGTAGGAAGCCTATTTTTAGGCGTATCTCAGATTGTGGGCACGGCGCACAGATACGGCGGCTTATCGGCCTTAACTGAGGAAAAAAATGTTTTTTTATATCTTTTTGGGGAATATTTATTATAGAAAAAAGTAAAAAATATTGCATTTTTTTCAAAATTGTCGCTCTATTTTTGTTTAATAGCGCAAAAAATAAAAACCGCAGAGGTGATCAAATACCACCAAAAGAAAGCTCTATTTGTGGGGAAAAAAAGGACGTCAATTTTGTTTGGGAGCCACGTCGCACGACCGCGCAATTGTCAGTTAAAGCGACGCAGTGCCGAATCGCAAAAAGGGGCAAGGTCCTTAACCTGCATAATGGTCCGGGTCTTAAGTGGTTAAGTAAGAGAATCAGGACGTGAAGCCTTGCTGCACATTCTGACTGGTCCCTGCTGTCTTGTGGGACCTGTGTGTCTCCCAGAAGAAAAATAAAGGTCTGGTGTGACCCCTCTAACACCTCCATCCCTAGTAGTACACAAAGAGACGGAAGAGGTAGCCCTGGGACTTTAGATGAGGTGAGAGAGGTTTAGCCAATGTTCACAGCGAACAATGAGACAAAATCTATTTATTATTTTCAAAGTGTTATGTAACGGAGCGGCAACAACAATGATTGTGAGTTACCCGGCATAATAGCCAATGTACACAGCACAGATGAAAGTAAATATATAAAGATTTACTACACATGTTATACATCAATGAGCAACAATAAAACGTGAAAGTAGCAGGGCCAGTGGATACACATATACAATAAGCAAATAAAATGTGCATAAATATAAACAGGGAAATACGTAGACATAGGGCCAGATTCTCAGAAGAGTTACGACGGCATATCTCAGGAAACACCATTGTATCTGTGTTTTTGGCCCCGGGTATCTATGCGTCTGATTCCTAGAATCATTTTCGTATAGATACGGCCAAGATCCGACAGGTGTAAGTCACTTACACTGTCGGATCTTAAATGTAATTCGCCGCCGACCGCTAGGTGGCGTTTACGTTCAGGTCGAATTTGACTATGCAAATGAGCCTGATACGCCGATTCCCGAACGAATTTGCGTTGCGTAGTCGTCGTTTACGTTGTTTCCGTAGGCGTAAGGTTACCCCTGCTATATGAGGGGTAACCTTACGCCAGTCCGCCGTATGCCATGTTAAGTATGGCGTCGGGTACGCGTCGGCTTTTTCCGTCGGGTACGTCGTTTTACTAAGTCGTTCTTGAATACGACTTTACGTCAATGACGCACACGTCGGCGTCATTGACGTTTTCCGTTGTGAACTGGAGCATGCGCACTGGGCTATTTTTTAGCCCGGCGCATTCGCAGTTCAATCGTCGCGGGGGCGCGCTTAATTTAAATACCCCCTTTGAATTACGTGGGAATACACCGGGCCATTTACACTACGCCGTCGCAAACTACGGAGCAAGTGCTTGAGCAATACGGCCCTTGCTCCAGTAAGTTGCGGCGGCGTAGTGTAAATAGCTTACGCGACGCCGCCGCAGGATCTACAAGAATCTGGCCCATAATGCAGACATCAATAATATCCAGCATGTACAGGCATAAAACAAGCATCAATAAAGCCCTACTAGTTTTGTGAGACCCTGCTCACTTCTTCAGGGGCAGATGCATGAATGTTGTATCTGCAATGTAAGTGATAAAATCAATAGATGTATGTTATTAGATGGGGGGGAAGGCAGAATGATTGGCAAGGGAGGTCTGAAGAAGAGGGACCTCATACTTACCAATGGGCTGAAATGAATTGCCAAACGCTGCATATCAGGATGGCTGCTAGTGCATCCAGCTCGGGAGCTGAGGAGACAGAGCAAACAAAAGCCACAACAGGGGAACATCTAGAGGATCAGCATGGTCTGGATGGGAGTATTTCTCACTGCAGTCTCCACTAAGCCCCTTGTAATTGTAAAGACCGGAGAAAAGACTGGACTTCCACGAAATTCTTAAAAAGTTGCTTTTAATTGTAAAAAATGGAAACAGCACCACAAGTCACAGCAGACAGTGGGGTGGATAGCTGACGCGTTTCGCACTGGGGTATCAGCGCTTATGACTAATGACTAAGCTCTGATACCCCAGTGCAAAACGCGTCAGCTATCCACCCCACTGTCTGCTGTGACTTGTAGTGCTGTTTCCATTTTTTACAATTAAAATTAAAATTGCAATTTAAAATTGCAATTTACAATTAAAAGCAACTTTTTAAGAATTTCGTGGAAGTGCGGCTGTCCAGTCTTTTCTCCGGTCTTCGCTTTGCATTGCCAGCACCCACGCTTCTGAGAGGACACTGATTGCTGAGTGCACTCACCTAGAGCGGCAGTTTCCCTTTTCTCCCTTTGTAATTGTAGCTCCTGGTTACTTCAAAGTACCGGTGCTATTTAAATTTAGACGGGGATCAGAGTGTTAATTGAACTCTGATCCAGTTAATGGGCCGGATTCAGATAGAATAGCCTATCTATCGGCGGGCGTAACCTATCGCAGATACGTTACGCCGCCGTAAATTAGGGCGCAAGTTCCGTATTCAGAAAGAACTTGCGCCCTAAGTTACGGCGGCGAAACGTATGTGGTCCGGCGCAAATCGTCATTGCTTTAGACGTGAACGTAACTTACGTACAGCCCTATTCACGAACGACTTACGCAAACGACGTAAAATTTTCAAAATTCGACGCGGGAACGACGTCCATACTTAACATAGGATACCCCTCATATAGCAGGGGTATCTTTATGCCGGAAAAAGCCGAACGTAAACGACGTAAAAAAATTCCCCCGGGCGGACGGACGTTTCTGAATCGGCGTATCTACCCAATTAGCATATTCTTTGCGTAAATATATGGAAGCGCCACCTAGCGGCCAGCGTAAATATGCAGCCTAAGATACGACGGTGTAAGACACTTACGCTGGTTGGATCCTAGGGAAATCTATGCGTAACTGATTCTATGAATCAGTCGCATAGATACGACAACGCAACTCAGAGTTACGCCGTCGTATCTCCTTTCTGAATCTGGCCCAATGTGTTCAAATTTAGGTCTCTGTCTCAGCTTGGCTGTGCTGTGGGCTCATTCTGTTGTTCCTGGGGTGCATTTCTCACCCCAGGACAGTAGGTGGCAGCAGTGGAGTCAAGGTTTTGGTGCTCTTCCCTAGCAGCCAATCAGGAGGGAGTTGCCCTTGCTGTGCATGCTGGGGGAGGGTATTTATGGGGCAGACGCCAATTGTTCTGGGCCTTCTTCTTCGAGTGCGGCATCCACCTTTAGGGTGACTGCACCACTGCGCCCCGGCATTATGGCCTACCTGGCCGGGGCGTGCATGCCACGTGGTGTTCCTGGTTCCGGGAGCATTTTGGTCCGGAATATTTGAGCTGTGGCGGGGAGCTCAGTGGTCAACTGGGTTCCCAATCTTGATGATTCCAAGCGAGATAGCTGTGCGGTGGGAAGTCCATCTGAGGAGAGCCAATGAGAGGCTGGCGATCCAATAGGGTCTCGACAAACCACCGGGGATCAAGGTATCCGGCCACTGAGAGGCTGGTCACCTGTTAGTCGGTACCTGAAAGCAACTTGAAGGAGATCCAGGCGTAATTCTATCAAGGAGGCTCATCTCCGAAATCACAATCAGGAGGGCCAGTGGCAGAGGTTTCTCCCTGAGTCCATTCCAGGAGGGTCTGTGGCAGAGACTTTTCCCTAAGGCCCCGTACACACGAGAGGATCCATACGCTGGAATTGATCCGCGGACCGGCTCCAGCGGATAGATCCCCTGGTGTGTACAATCCAGCGGATCTGTTTCCGCGGATTTTTATCCCCTGGGATGGATTTCAAGCGGATAAAAATTTGAAGACATGCTTTTAAATCTATCCGCTTGAATCCATCCCAACGGATTGATCCGCTGGTCTGTACAGACTCACCGGATCAATCCGTCCGAATGAATCCCCCGCATGCGTCGTAATGATTCGACGCATGCGTGGAATTCCTTATATGACAGCGTCGCGCACGTCGCCGCGTCATCATGGCGGCGACGGCGCGACACGTCATCGCGATGGGATTTCGGCGCGGATTTCGATCCGATGGTGAGTACACTCCATCGGATCAAGATCCTTGAGAGGATTTATCCGCGGAAACGGTCCGGTGGACCGTATCCGCGCATAAATCCTCTTGTGTGTACGGGGCCTAAAGGTTCCAGTTCATTCCAGGAGGGTCTGTGGCAGTGACTTTTCCTTAAAAGTTCGAGTGATACTCCGGCTGCCAGGTCAGTGAGAGAGACCTGTCCGGGTACACTATTCCCACTCAAGCAGGAGTGGTGCAAGGGCTGTTTCCCTATTACTACGTCTGAATCTGCTATTCTCCTTCTCCTTTCAACTCTACCTTCTTCACCACAAGTTTATTATTTTTACCCGGCTGGGTAATAAAGAGCACAGAAAAGACACCTGTCGTGGACATTCCATTACTGCTATATGCACCATATACCCCTAAGACGGCGGAGGAGCCATGAGGTAACATGCCACCCAAAACAAACCAGCAGCTCCTTCGGGGGTAGTGCTACATAATCATGTCTAGAAAATATCTGCAAGGATGCACATGTATCAGAAGGCATCATGGTTGCAACATGAGCTTAATGTGTAAGGTTGTACTAGATAAAATGTAATCTATATATAAAGATATAAGTAAATGAATTAAAGTGGATGTAAACCCCAATTTTTTTTTGTTGATGTCACAATGTAGAGTATAAGATTTCCTATCATCTGTGCCCAGTCTTGCCACACAGAGTTAATCCAGCTCTGAACAATCCTCTTTTATTGTTCAGTGAAAATTAACTGACTTCCAGATAAAACCCAGTCTAAATAAAAAGTCCTTTCCTCTCTCCTTGCTTTGAGTGACAGGTTATTTACATATCTAGCTTGGACATGTTTATTATATGTTATGTTATTTTTATCATAATACTAGCTGAATACCCGGCGTTGCCCGGTCTTCCTATCTTAACCTTTTGAGGAGGAAAATCATAGTAATATAAATATACCCATCTTTTATATAAGGGTGTAGGTAAGGGTTAATTTAACTGTCATATTTTTATTTGGCATATAAGTAATATGTGTACCAGGTATTATTGAAATATCTCCAGGCGTACAGAAGTTATGTGGGAACATACATTTCCCATTGATTTGCATGGGACTTTAAACAAAAACCCAGACCCTCACAAATGGGGTTAGTTAAGGGATAAATTAACTATCTTATAGTTTAAGTGGACATATAAGTAACATGTGACCAAGTGTTATCGAAATATCTACAGCCGTTTGGAAGTTATGAAGTAACATGTATTTCCCATAGAGTTGAATGGGACTTTAAAGAAAAACCCCCGACCATGGCAAATGGGGGTGGGTAAGGGTTAAACCACCTATCCTATGTTTGTTGCTGACATATAAGCAACATGTGTGCCAAGTTTCATGTTAATATCTTTAGCCGTTTGGACGTGATGCTGGAACATACATACACACACACACGTTGAGTTTTATATATATAGATGAGGTGATCCACAGTTCATTGTATATTACCAGGATGTGTTATGTGGGGGAGGGGTGGATTTCTCACTTTTTATACTGTGGATCACCTCATATTATGATAAACATAACATAACATATGATAAACATGTCCAAGCTAGATATGAAAATAACCTGTCACTCAAAGCAAGGAGAGAGGAAAGGACTTTTTACAGTATTTAGACAGGTTTTTATCTGGATGTCTGTTAATTTTCACTGAACAATAAGAGAGGATTGCTCAGAGCTGGATTAACTCTGTGTGGCAAGACTGGGCACAGATGATAGGAAACATTGTGACATTAAAAAAAAAAAATTGGATTTACATCCACTTTAAGCTTACTGAAGTATATTAGCCAGGGGTCAAGTCCTGGGGAAAAAAGTGTGGGAACTCCCACCCAAGATCCACTCCCCTACCAAAAAAAAAAAATGATACGCTTATATGCATAATTACTAAACCGCATGTTTTTTTTCTAAATCCCGCGATAACTTGCGGCAGACCTCCGCAATGTCTCCTGGGAACAATGACAAAAGCTCCCAAGAGACATTGCGTCATCCAGGAAGTGACGGAATACCCGCACACTACCCGATGAATCCATATACAGGAAGCGGCCAGAAACATAAAGGGTTACTAAGGTTCGCCTGCCCCTGACAGTGACTCGAGCTGGGCATCGCCGCTTAGTGAAGGATTGGCTCGGGAGGCTTTGGCTGCTCTCGGCTGCTCTAGTCCTGCAAAGGGAACTGCGTTCCTGCTGTGAAAAAAGTGCAGGAACTTCGTTCCCACGCATTCCCGCAGGACTTGAGCCCTGATGTTAGCATAAAAGACTATCTGAGATATGGTATCTACATGAATGCAAACCAACATGGTTACAAAGTTGGGATGGGCAGGGAGACTACGGGACAATGTGGAAATGATATAAGTATTACACGTGTAAAAGAACAATGTAACAGACCCAATAGGGATAAAGAAAGTATAAAAGTTATACCTCAGTTTGTTCTTAAAGATATGACCGCTCTATCCAACCATCAAGTTGTGAAACAAAGTTCCAGCCGTGCTGAACATCCAGATATGCCCACAAGGGTCCAAATGCTCCGCCCCCAGCGTCATGTACGGGCGGTGACGCATAGGCGTCAATGAGACGTCCACCGCCAAAGGGGGTGCTCAACTGCAGCAACCACCCAACCGTCCAGGATGACCCACACAGCCCACACCTCTGTGACATCAGGGAGATGTCCGTGTATGGGGGTAGAAAACATGGCGCCGATGTGTAGGTGGCCACCCCTGTCTACAGACAGGGGAGGACAGCAAGAGATCAGGAAAAACAACTCTCCTATGTGTGTCTCTCAGAAGACAGCAGGGGACAGGGCTGGACTGGGACAACAATTTGGCCCTGGACTTCATCCAAACTGGCCCACTTTGACAGGTCTCTCACACGGTGGCCAGACAACTCCCGCCCCCCCCGGGCCACCCAAGCCCCCTCTCCCCCTTCACTAGCCACTAGCCGTTCTACTTTCTAGAGTAGAACGACTGGTACTGGTACTCTGATAGGCAGTACCAGTGGGGAAGCTAGACATTATTTCACCCGGGGCATAGAATCAGTTTGGTGCTCCCCTTATGGGACAAGATTAGGCAGAAGTGAGAAACTCCCAGGCTATAACTGTCGAGTCAGATGTCTGTCCCCTCCCCCATGCTTCTCTGTCATTCCTCCTGCTCCTCTGGTCCTCCCCATGCTTCTTTGTTCCCCCCAGGTGAGCGCTGTGGGCAGGGAGAGACAGAGGAGCGGAGGGGGGTGGCGGTCCGCTGTCACTGAAGCCGGCCCACTGAGCCATCGGCCCACTGGGAAACTCCCTGTAGTCCCAATGGCCAGTCCATCCCTGGCAGGGGATGGGGTGGAGAAGGGGCTGGACAGGAGAGTCAGGATGCTCTCTATGTTGCCGATAGAGAAAGGAGCTGTGTGTTAGTGGGCGTCCTGACTCTCCTGTAGTCCAAGGGAGGGGGGGAGCACGACACTCCACACCAGGGAGAAGGCCTCACATTACTGTGTGGAGTTACAGACAGAAGAACAGGAAGTGAGGATTTCTCAGAAGAAATAAGGACATTTAAAGCGGAGCTCCACCCTAAAGTAGAACTCACGCTGATCGGAACCCGCCCCCCCTCCGGTGTCACATTTGACACCTTTCAGGGGGGAGGGTGGTGCAGATACCTGTCTAAAGTACCTTTACAACCTCTTTAAAACTGATCCTGACTGTAATGAATTGTTGTGTGCCGGCAATATAGATAAAACTCATTGAAAAAAAAAGCATGGGTTCCCCCACAGTCCATTACCAGGCCCTTTGGGTCTGATATGGATATTAACCACTTAAGAGACAAATAGAGCTTTCTTTGGTGGTATTTGATCACCTCTGCGGTTTTTATTTTTTGCGCTATAAACAAAAATAGAGCGACAATTTTGAAAAAAATGCAATATTTTTTACTTTTTGCTATAATAAATATCCCCCAAAAATATATAAAAAACATATTTTTTTCCTCAGTTTAGGCCGATACGTATTCTTCTACCTATTTTTGGTCAAAAAAAAAAATCGCAATAAGCGTTTATCGGTTGGTTTGCGCAAAATTTATAGCGTTTAAAAAATAGGGGATAGTTTTATTGCATTTTTATTAATTTTTTTTTTTTTTTTTTACTATTAATGGCGGCGATCAGCGATTTTTTTTGTGACTGCGAAATTATGGCGGACACTTCGGACAATTTTGACACATTTTTGGGACCATTTTCACAGCAAAAAATGCATTGTTTACTGTGAAAATGACAATTGCAGTTTGGGAGTTAACCACAAGGGGGCGCTGAAGGGGTTATGTATGACCTAATATATGTTTCTAACTGTAGGGGTGTGTGGCTGTAGGTGTGACGTCATCGATTGTGTATCCCTATAAAAGGGATCACACAATCGATGACGCCGCCACAGTGAAGAACGGGGAAGCTGTGTTTACACACAGCTCTCCCTGTTCTTCAGCCCCGGGGACCGATCGCGGGACTCCAGCGGCGATCGGGTCCCGCGGTCCCGACGCTTCGGACCGGGCCGCGGGCGCGTGCCCGTGACCCACAGCTGGGCACTAGCACAGGACGTACCTGTACATGCTTGTGCCCAGCCGTGCCATTCTGCCGACGTAAATGTGCAGGAGGTGGTCCTTAAGCGGTTAAGGGGAACCCTGCACCAAATTAAAAAAAAGAAAAATGGCAAAGGGTCAGCCCCAAAATCCATACTAGACCTTTATCCGAGCAGGCAATAGGAAAATAGGGGGGGCACTCTCTCATCCCCCCCTCTATTCCTGCGGCCTGCATTTGACACAGTTCCCCAAAAAAATGTAAAAAGCATTTGACACAGTTCCCCAAAAAAATGTAAAAAGCATTTGACACAGTTCCCCAAAAAAATGTACTGTACAAAGTAAGGTCTGTTGGCATGGACCATAGGGTGAGTACATGGACCATAGGGTGAGTACATGGACCATAGGGTGAGTACATGGACCATAGGGTGAGTACATGGACCATAGGGTGAGTACATGGACCATAGGGTGAGTACATGGACCATAGGGTGAGTACATGGAATGAAAACTGGCTACAAGGGCGAGTTTAGAGGGTAGTGATAAATGGGGAGTACTCAGAATGGTCAGAGGTGGGTCGCGGGGTCCCCCAGGGTTCTGTGCTGGGATCAATACTGTTTAATTTGTTCATAAACGACCTGGATGATGGGGTAAAGAGCTCGATCTTTGTATTTGCGGACAATACTAAGCTAAGCAGGGCAATAACTTCTCCGCAGGATGCGGAAACCTTGCAAGAAGTTTGGAACAAATTATTTAGGTCAGTGCGTAACCACTTTGGAAAACAATCCAGATCACCTGATGTATAGAATGTTCTTCAGCCCAAGGAGAAAGGAAGTTTTGAAGATTGCCAACAAGGATGTGGAGTTGCCACACTTTCCTATTGTGAAACATGTAATAAGTGAGACATCCTACAAACAGTAGACAATAATAAATTATACCCGATGATCAAGTGACTACAATCTGTCAGAGGATTGTAGAACTCCTGACCATTGCGCAACCTTTTATTGTCACACTGCAGAATGAGCCCCCCATTCCACGATTTGGAGATTTTTTATTTTTTTTACAGAGCTAGCCACATAAAGTGCAGTCCACTTCTGAATGGCTCAAAGTCCAGACTTAAATCCCAATGAGATGCTGTGGCATGACCTTAAAGCGGAGGTTCACCCTCAATGTCAACTTGACCTTATTCAGACCTGCTCCATATTTACTACTACCTTCCGCTAGCCGCAATTTTTTAAATTAGTTCCGTACCTTAATTCAGATGATAATAGCAGCCACTTCCTGCTATGCCTCCTGCGGGAGTGGACGTGTCTCCCTTTTCCACAGCGACCAGTCCTTCATTGGACAGCATCACAGTGTCTCCTGGGAGCAGAGTGTGACGATTCCTAACGCAGAAAGACGAGATATCGCAAGATTTTACTCGTCACATGACTAGGGGACCAGGTCACGTGACGAGGGCGGATCTAATTCCGCCATTTTACTCGATGGCAAACAGGTGAAAGCAGGCATTAGATGTGCCTGTCTTCACAACGGGGCGTGAACATTTCATTACGCCGGCCGTTGTGATGGCAACGGAGCGGGATAGAGCGGTGAATGCTGGGATATCCACATTCACCTCTTCCCGGAAGCATTTTGCTTGTGGGCTTCTCGCTGCCCACAAGCAAAATGGAAACGGCCAGCATAACATTTTATAAAGACACATTTGATGCCGACGGAGAATGCGGGGCAGTAGCAACATTAAATATGTGAGTACTATTTTTTGAACATTAGAAGAGTTTAATAAACAAAAAAAAAAAGAAAAGCTGGACCACTGAGCCCCCGCTTTAGCCACTGGAAGGTTTTAACCCCTTCATGACCGGGCCATTTTTTCTCATACAGCACTACGTTGTTTTAACTGACAATTGTGTGGTCATGCGACACTGCACCCAAATAAAATTGACGTCCTTTTTTCCCCCACAAATAGAGCTTTTTGTTGGTGGTATTTAATCACCTCTGTGGTTCTTGCTTAGCGATCCGTGTTCTTGCTTAGCAGAAACACAAGATCTCTATTTTCCCCTACGGCAGAACGGCGATCTGCCTGGTTTACATAGGCAGACCGCAGTATTGCTTGGCAAAGTCAGCGGCATAATACTTATGGTTTGTAAGAGTGACATTCTGATCACTACTGTAAGGAAGGGGGGGCATACTTCGCACTGGCCATCAAAGTAAGGGGGGCATTCTTCCCACTCCCCATTAAAGTAAGGGGGGGAGGGCATTCTTCCACTGGCCACCAAAGAAAGGGGGTATTCTTCTCACTTGCCATCAAAGTAAGGGGGTATTCTTCCCACTGGCCATCAAAGTAGGGTAGGGGGGGCATTCTTCCCACTGGCCACCAAAGTAAGGGGGGGTATTCTCACTGGTCATCAAAGTAAAGGGGGCATTCTTCCCACTGGCCATCAAAGTAAGGGGGGCATTCTTCCCACTGTCCATCAAAGTAAGGGGGGGGCATTCTTCCCACTGGCAATCAAAGTAAGGGGGGGCATTCTTCCCATGGGCCATCAAAGTAAGGGGGGCATTCTTCCCACTGGCCATCAAAGTAAGGGGGGCATTCTTCCCAATGGCCATCAAAGTAAGGGGGGCACTCTTCCCACTGGCCATCAAACTAAGGGGGGGCATTCTTCCCACTGGCTATCAAAGTAAGGGGGGGGCATTCTTCCCACTTGCCATCAAAGTAAGGGGGGCATTTTACCCACCAAAGTAAAGGGGGCATTCTTCCCACTGGCCATCAAAGTAAGGGGGGCATTCTTCCCACTGTCCATCAAAGTAAGGGGGGGGCATTCTTCCCACTGGCAATCAAAGTAAGGGGGGGCATTCTTCCCATGGGCCATCAAAGTAAGGGGGGCATTCTTCCCACTGGCCATCAAAGTAAGGGGGGCATTCTTCCCAATGGCCATCAAAGTAAGGGGGGCACTCTTCCCACTGGCCATCAAACTAAGGGGGGGCATTCTTCCCACTGGCTATCAAAGTAAGGGGGGGCATTCTTCCCACTTGCCATCAAAGTAAGGGGGGCATTTTACCCACCAAAGTAAGGTGAGCATTCTTCCCACTGGCCACCAAAGCAGGGGGTATTCTTTCCACTGGCCATCAAAGTAAGGGGGGCATTATTCCCACTGGCCATCAAAGTAAGGAGGGGGCATTATTCCCACTGGCCATCAAAGTAAGGGGGGCATTCTTCCCACTGGCCATCAAGGTAAAGGGGCGCGCGCTGCCGGAGGCTCGTTACAGAGCGGGGACCGGGAGCTGTGTGTGTAAACACACAGCTCCCGGTCCTCTCAGGGGGGGAAATGTTGATCCTCTGTTCATACAATGAGCCTGAGGCCACCCCCCTCTACAGTTAGAACACACCAAGGGAACATACTTAACCCCTTCCCGCCCCTTAGTGTTAACCCCTTCCCTGCCAGTGGCATTTTTTTAGTAATCCAATGCATTTTTATAGCACTGATCGCTATAAAAATGCCAATGGTCCCAAAAATGTGTCAAAAGTGTCTGAAGTGTCCGCCATAATGTCGCAGTACCGAAAAAAAAAAACGCTGATCGCCGACATTACTAGTAAAAAAAAATATTAATAAAAATGCCATAAAAATACCTCCTATTTTGTAAACGCTATAACTTTTGCACAAACCAATCAATAAACGATTATTGCGATTTTTTTTAATGAAAAATAGGTAGAAGAATACGTATCAGCCTAAACTGAGGAAACAAAATTTTTTTTTATATATATTTTTGGGGGATATTTATTATAGCAAAAAGTAAAAAATATATATATTTTTTTTCAAAATTGACGCTCTATTTTTGTTTATAGCGCAAAAACTAAAAACCGCAGAGGTGATCAAATACCACCAAAAGAAATCTCTATTTGTGGGGAAAAAAGGACGCCAATTTTGTTTGGGAGCCACGTCGCACGACCGCGCAATTGTCAGTTAAAGCGACGCAGTGCCGAATCACAAAAAGTGCTCTGGTCTTTGGGCAGCAATATGATCCGGGGGTTAAGTGGTTAAAGTAGCTCAAATTCTGCATTCTGCATCCATTCTGGGACTGAATGAGCAATTGATCCTGCTATACAGGGAAGTGACTGTGAGGTGGTTTGTTTCTTCCAAGCAAGCCAAGGGTTATGCAAAACCAAGAGCATGCAATACTGCTTAAAAGTTTGCCCAGAACAACAGGAGCTGTACAAGACAGCCAAGAGAGTACAGTGCGGCCAGTGTTTGTGCAATACAGTCTGATTCTTTGTACAGAGCAGACAGAAGCCTATCATTCCAAGTTGTGAATTTCTTCAGTTCCGGGGTATCCCATGCTCCCCATTCCTATCCAAGTTACCGTTCCAAATAAAACCCAAAACGGGAACCCTCTAAACTGATCTTTGAGCCAAAGGAAGAATGCTGGAAATGCTGCTTGCCTGGTTGTGTATGCTGGGACTGGGGGAAATGGGACCTAATTACCAGCGGCTCCTGTGGGGGTAGCACTACATATATATTCTTTGCTATAGTGTGATTGGTTACTGCATTATTGGCATTTTCCCCATTTCTTTTACAACTGGGGTGTTGCCTATACATTTTTTTTTTTTTTTTATGGATGCTACTTTTTAACCAAAAATATGTAGAAGAACTGAGGAATAAATTAGTTTTTCCTGACAGACTCCATGGCAGACTACATGTGGGCTAACCCCGCCTCTTCTCCAATGTTAAAGGACTCAATTCCCATAAATTTGCACTCACCACTAGGGACTGTGTTCTTTTTTGTCCTCCTCCATGGACCTACATCACATTTTTTTTGTCTGCCATCCGGTCAGGATGTTTCTGGAATTTTGCATACCCATTCATGTGGTGCAGCTCAGGGCCCAACCACGGGCAGGCGAGTAGCTCTTTAAGGCACTAAATACCCCAGTGGTGCAGGGGAGGTTGCCTCTGTATGACTGAAGGTGGACGCAACAATGATTGGCAAGCCGTCTCATTGTTTACATGCTTTGTTTTATGCTTCCCCCTCTTTTCCCTGTACCCCTCGTTGCCCCTAATGGCATCTGGAGCGCTTCTACTTTCCAGGCCACCGCAGTGTTTCCGGGTCAGGGCCGCAACCATTGTTTGGGCATGTGTGGAGCCTCTGCGATAGTGAGGCTTGGTTTGCAAATGCACGGATCGGCAGAGTTCTTTAAGGACGGACTTGAGAGAAGGATAGACCAAGACCTCAAGAGAATTTACAGGCTTGCCGGTATGGCTTGCAAACCTGCCCTGGCTCTAGCAGCTATGTGTAAGGCTATGGAAGCCTGGACAGAAAACGTAGACTCCTTACTCAGGGGCTTTTCAGAAGATTTGGCCAGAAGCTCAGCAGTCAAGGAGGCCTTCTTGGGGGAGGAATCTATCAATCTTATCCGCCTGCTGGGCTGGCTCTGACTATGTTATCCTCGGTCACGGCTAAGCGGGCCTTATGGTTACGTCCTTGGCTCGCCGACTTGGCATCCAAACAAGACTGGTGTAGGATCCCCTTTGAGGGGTCCTCGTTGTTCGGCAAAAAGCTGAATGACGCTATAGCCCGTTTATGAGTGGAAAGTCTGGTTTCCTTCCCCAGGATAGGCGTCTGCTTGGTCGGAATAGATCCCAGTACAGAAGACACAGTACAGAACACTCGAAAGCAGCGCGTTCTTACAGGCCAGGCCAGGACTTCAGAAATAATTGGAGCAGAGGGCAAGCATCCTTCTGAAAGTCTGCTAAGAGCCAGGCATCCAGTGGACATGATCCGGCTAAGTCTTTTTGAGATTGCGCCCGCCCAGGCGGGTCGGGGCTCATCTGCGCTTCTTCCGGCACGTCTGGGTGGCCTTAATCTCGTACTACTGGACCATCAAGACGGTCTCGTCAGGCCACACAAGGTCCTTCACCAGTACTCCTCCCCCCCAGATTTATTCCCACCCTGCTACCTTGGTCAGAAGAGCAGAAGCAGAGGTTACTGTCCTACGTGGATTTGTTGAAGACCCAGGGAGCAGTAGTGCGCATCCCGAGTGAAGAAGAATTCCAGGGGGTATACTCCCCCCCTCTTCTTGGTACAAAAGAAAAGCGGTTCATGGCACCCAGTGATAGATCTAACTTACCTAAACAAGTTTATAAAATACAAAAGATTCAAAATGGAGACTCCGTCGACCATCCAGCAAGCCGTACAGCCAGGCAATTAGTTAATCTCAATCGACTTAAAATATGCTTACTTCCACATCCCAGTGGCAAAGGAGTTTCTCAAATATTGCCGGTTCCAAGTTGGGCAAGAACATCTACAGTTTACCTGCCTCCCTTTTGGGCTGACAACCTCACCCCAAGTCTTTTCTAAAGTTCTTCTGGCCAATGTGGCTCTCATCAGAATGAGAAGGATATGTCTTTATCACTACAAATTGACGACCTCCTGTTGCTGTCCCAAGACAAAGAGCAGCTGCTGGTCCACAGGAAACAGGTGATCCCCACCTTGATCAATTTTGGATGG
This sequence comes from Rana temporaria, assembly GCF_905171775.1. NCBI lineage: Eukaryota > Metazoa > Chordata > Amphibia > Anura > Ranidae > Rana > Rana temporaria. Next base: position 13,130,386 of record NC_053496.1, read on the forward strand.
CTCCTAAACCTGGGAAAAGGCCACCTAGAACCAGTTTAGCGCCTGATATACTTGGGGGCCAAGTTCCATACAGTGGAGAGCACCATTTCTCTCCCAGTGGAGAATGTCCTGGTCACCTGAAAGAGAATTTTATGGGCTCTGAACTCCCCACGCCTGAGGGTCTCACAGTGCCTAAAAATTATCGGCATGATGGTCTCTACGACCCCCATGGTCAAGTGATCCCTGTGGTGGTTACGCCCTTTCCAGTCAGGATTTCTCCAGCAATGGAAATTAGGGGACACAATAAACCTATTCACATATCTTCAGTGATGAGGAACAGCCTTTTCTGGTGGCTTCAGCGCAAAAACCTGCTCAATTGCCATTCCATTGCCCTGCCTCATGGGTCACGACCAATGTGGCGCTGGTTGGGGATCCCTCTTCAGATCGGAACTTGTTGAAGGAAAGTGGGATCCTCATCTTCTCAACCCGGGCTCCAACGTCCTGGAACTTCGGGCAGTCTGGTGTGCCCTTCAGTCCTTCTCTCATCTCTTGAAAGGAGAGTCAGTATTATTAAGAATGGACAACACCACAGCGGTCTCCTATGTGAAGAGGCAAGGGGGCACTCGGAGCTCTACACTACTCTGAGAGGTCAAGCCCATCATGTCTTGGGCCCAGAAGAATCTGACCAACATTTCAGCGGTCTTCATCCCCGAAGTCCAGAATGTCCAAGCGGATTTCCTGTCGCGCACTCGGTTAGACAACAACGAGTGGTCTCTTCATGTGCAGACGTTCGAGTGTATCTGGTCTCTGGGAGTCAATCCCAAGGTGGATCCATTTGCTTCCCCCTGCAACTTCAAGATCAAGAAGTATTGCACCCGGGGCCATTGCAGCCAGGACTTTGGAATAGATGCCCTGACAGATCGATGGAGTTTCAAGAGGGCATACGCCTTTCCACCGCTTCCAATCATCCTCAGGTTCTGACGAAACTTCAAGCGGAAGCGCTCGAGGTGGTGGTAATAGCACCTTACTGGCCAAACAGGCTTTGGTTTCCCCTCCTGATCCAGTTCAGCTTCCGGGATCCGGTGCCTCTTCCTCTCAGGCCAGACCTTCTTTCTCAGGGGGAAGTCCTGCACCCTTGTCTGGCATTGTCTGAGACTGATGGTCTGGTTCTTGGGAGGGAGACGTTGGAATCTCTCTGGTGCACTTCGAGGTTGAAGGATTCCCACCTTAATGAGCTCTAGGAAGACGAGCATGAATAAAGTTTATGGGAGAATATGGGCCAAGTTTGTCAAATTCTCATCCTCTATGAGCAGATCATTCAGAAATCCAGAAGTCCAGGATATCCTCAGCTTTCTTCAATCCGGCCTAGATCTATCCCTATCCATCAGCTCTGTACACGCATTTGGGATTTCCAACGGGAAAAAGTCAATCGGGAAAAAAAAAAGCTAATATTTTTTGTTTATAACGCAAAAAATTAAAAACCGCATAGGTGATCAAATACCATCAAAAGAAAGCTCTATTTGTGGGAAAAAAAACACTTACCTCATCCTTCCATTTTGCTTTTAAATGTCCTTATTTCTTCTGAGAAATCCTCACTTCCTGTTCTTCTGTCTGCAACTCCACGCAGTAATGCAAGGCTTTCTCCCTGGTGTGGAGTGTCGTGCTTGCCCCCTCCCTTGGACTACAGGAGAGTCAGTACGCTCTCTACGTTGCAGATAGAGAAAGGAGCTGTGTGTTAGTGGGCGTCCTAACTCTCCTGTAGTCCAAGGGAGGGGGCGAGCATGACACTCCACACCAGGGAGAAAACCTTGCATTACTGTGTGTAGTTACAGACAGAAGAACAGGAAGTGAGGATTTCTCAGAAGAAATAAGGACATTTAAAAGCAAAATGGAAGGATGAGGTAAGTGAAGGAGGACTGCACTAAGGTAAAGGAAGCTATTTAGGAAAGAAAAGTGTACCTTTACAACCCCTTTAACCCTTTAATTGGCCCTATTAACCCTTCCCCGCCAGTATCATTGGTTCAGTGACAGAGCATTTTTTTTAACCACTGTATTAGTATCACTGGGACCCAAAAAGTGTCACTAAGCCTAGGTTCACACTGCTGCGAATTCAAAATCGCGGTAAAATGCGCGATTTTACCGCGATTTCGCGGCTGCGATTTAGCCGCGATTTCGGCCGCAATTTAATGTAAATCGCGGCCCGAAATCGCAAAAAGTAGTACAGGAACTTCTTTTTGAAATCGCAGATGCGGCGTTGCACTGATTAGGACAGTGCCATTGCCGACAATTACCGCCGATTTGAGATGCGATTTGACATGTCAAATCGCATCTCAAATCGTTCCAAATCGTACCCAGTGTGAACCAGGGCTCAGTGTCCAATTTGTCCACCGCACTGTTGCAGTCCCACTAAAAATCGCTGATCGCTGCTATTACTAGTAAAAAATATTTTTTTCCATAAATCTATCTCATACTAGTTTGGTTTACGCAAAAGCGATAGCGTCTACAATCAATATACGCTTATTGGGATTTTTTGTTTTACCAAAAATATGTAGCAGAATACATGTTTTCCCAAATTGATGATAACATTTGATTTAAAAAAATTAATAAAAAATATTGGATAAGTTTTATAGCAGAAAGTATTTATTTTTTTCAATATTGTCAGATTTTTTTGTTTATAGCGCAAAAAATAAAAAAGCGTAGAGGTGATCAAATACCACCAAAATAAACTCTATTTGTGGGGGGGGAAAAAAAGGACAATTTTATTTGGGTAACACGTCGCACGACCACGCAATTGTCAGTTAAAGTAACGCAGCAGAGTATTGCAAGAAATGGCCTGGTCAGAAAGGGGGCAAATCCTTTCCAGGACTGAAGTGGTTAAATTAAAAATCTTATTTTTTTTTTTATTTCTAAATTTTTTTGTCTTTTTTTGTTAATATAATAAAATATAAAAAAAATGCAGTGGTCAAAAAAAATTAAAAAATATAAAATTTCATTTGGGCACAGTGTTGCATGACCGGCGAAACTGGCAGTTAAAATAGCGCAGTGCCGAATAGCAAAAAGAAAATGCCCCGGTCACGAAGGGGGGTAAAACCTTCCGGAGGGCAAATGGTTAAATACATTTTCATATATTTTTGTTCACCAAATCAAAATGACCTGCTTACCTAATGATATGTAAAGCACGAGCGATGAATGTAGCCTAATACTGACGTACGAGGAGTTCACAGAAGGAAAATACAGCACAGAATTATTTGTATGTCTTCCTGTCCTGGATGAGGACAATGAGGTAGGAGGAAGTCCCCGCCCCTTTCTCAGGTGTATAAACACAGGTGAGCGGTGAGGAGCTGGGACAGGTGTGAGGAGTTGTGTACCTGGTGACATGGAGCTCAGAAGTCTGCTGGCCCTGTGCCTCCTCAGTGTCATCCCTGCAGGCAATGCTGAGGTGTAAGTAACATCTGAGGGGAACTTTTAGACTACTTTTGTTTGTAGCTCCTGTGTACCTGGTGGCTCGGTTGTACCTATTCATATGTATTCATATAAATGTGGTATATGTCTATTAAGAAAGGGGGGAAAAAAGTTATTTTTATTAACCATATTTTAAATAAAATGTATTCTAATAGTTATTAATATTGTATATTCAATGAATCTAATAGTGTTGTTGTTGTTATTATTTATACAATTAATCTAATAGAGTATTAATATTTTTATATAACATTTATTCTAATGGTTATTAATATTGTATATTCAATTAATCTAAGAGTGTTAATAATTTTATTATTATTATTTATACAATTAATCTAATAGAGTATTTTATATAAAATTATTATTTGTAGTACTATTTTTATAAACAATTAATCTAATAGAGTATTGATATTATATACAATTTCAAGTTATTAATTTATATACAATTATTCTAATGGAGTTATTATTTAAAATTATATATATATATATATTTTTTTTTTTTTTTTTTTTCTGCACAACATGCATGCAGAGTGTTTTCCATGTATTCCAATGGCTCTAGTTCACACCATGCAGTCAGTTTTTGGTGCAGAACCTGCTTGCATGGTGTGACCTAGAGCAATTGGAATACATGGGGAAAACACTGTGCATGCATTTTGTGCCGAAAAAATAAATACAAAAATCTGGTGTGAACTGGCCATTTAGAGGTGTGTGTGTGTGTGTGTGTGTGTGTGTGTGTGTGTGTGTGTTTTGTGCAGGGGGAAAAAAAAAAAAACACACACACACACCCCCCTCTAAATGGCCAGTTCACACCAGATTTTTTTAATTATTTTTTCTGCACAAACTGCATGCATAGTGTTTTCCAATTGCTCTGGTCCACACCAATGCAGTCAGTTCCAGACAGTGTCTGGAGCAGAAAAAAAAAAAAAATATGCTGCATTTTTTATTTTTTCCGCTCAGCACTGTACAGGAACACAGCAAATGGTATAAAAAAAAATGCACTGGAACTGCGTGTGGTGGGGGACGGTTCCTTTAAAATCAGGGAGTTGGGGAGCTATGGGATTGTTCTGGAGGAAGTTTTGGCTCTGACATTGTGTTATGCTTTTGTATACCATGTAAAACTTTGAAAATAAAAATTACTAGGAAAAAATATGTATAAATATTATTTAAAATGCTCCATTAATTTTTGTATTTTATATAGAAATACAAATTGTAACGTGTGTGTGTGTGTGTGTGTGTGTGTTGTTTTTTTTCCTAAATAGCTTCCTTTACCTTTAGTGCAGTCCTCCTTCACATACCTCATCCTTCCATTTTGCTTTTAAATGTCCTTGTAGAATTATATAGTCAAAATAAAATCTGCATCAAGTGTACTGACCACTATTCCTATGCTTATTTTGAATGGTGGTTGCCGGTTACCCATAGCAACCAGAGGCCTACATTCACTTTTAAGCCTGAACCAGAGTAGCATCAGCTTGGATTTGGCTGCAATTAGAAAAGGGACAATTTGCCCTTTGTATTGAACAAGTCCGTCTCCCAATATTTAGGAGGCCTGTTCTTAAAGGGGTTGTAAAGAAGAAGAAAAAAGTTCCCCCCTAAATAGCTTCCTTTACTTTAGTGCAGTCCTCCTTCACTTACCTCACCCTTCCATTTTGCTTTTAAATTTCCTTATTTCTTCTGAGAAATCCTCACTTCCTGTTCTTCTGTCTGTAACTCCACACAGTAATGCAAGGCTTTCTCCCTGGTGTGGAGAAAGTCTTGCATTACTGTGTGGAGTTACAGACAGAAGAACAGGAAGTGAGGATTTCTCAGAAGAAATAAGGACATTTAAAAGCAAAATGGAAGGGTGAGGTAAGTGAAGGAGGACTGCACTAAGGTAAAGGAAGCTATTTATGGGGGGACTTTTTTTTCTTTACAACCCCTTTAAGAACAGGCCTCCTGAATATTGGGAGACGGACTTGTTCAATACAAAGTGCAAATTGTCCCTTTTCTAATTGCAGCCAAATCCAAGCTGATGCTACTCTGGTTCCGGCTTAAAAGTGAATGTAGGCCTCTGGTTGTTATAGGTAACCGGCAACCACCATTCTAAATAAGCATAGGAATAGTGGTCAGTACACTTGATGCAGATTTTATTTTGACTATATAATTCTACCCCCCACTGACTTTTTTTTTTTTTATTTTTTATGAAGATTCTAGTCTTCTGGCTTCTGCCTGGCTGTTCTGGTTTTACTGCTGTTATAATTTGTGGTGACAACACTGACATTGCTTTCCTGTGTTGTCACATGTGCTTCCAATGGCATCTATAAGCAGGCACATGGCTGTTCATTACACGTCAATACTGTGATTAAAATTGGGGGCACCATGGAGGGAATTTAATGCCCTTTCTCTTGGGCCCCTTTACACTGGGGTGGGAGGTGCGGTGGCGCTATACCGTTGGAATTGCGGCTAGGGTTGCCAACTCATCCCTTTAAAACAGAGCACATATTAATACAGGTTCTGAGGCTAATTTAATGCAAATAAGGCACCAAGTGAGTTTAATTGCCTCCTTAATCAGCCACAGAACCTGTGTAATTATGTGTTCTGTTTTAGGCTGGGTTCACACTACTACACTACTTTCATCCTACTTTGCTCTGTGTTCAATGTTTCCCTATGAGAGCGTCTTGTAGCGTCCTACACAAGTCGGTCCGACTTTGAAAATGCTCCCTGTACTACTTTTGGTCCTACATTGATCCTACTTCAGGCCCATTGAATATCATTGAAGTTGGACCAAAGTAGTATCCTGTTCATGAAAGTAGGATGGATGTAGGACCAATGTAGGACCAATGTAGCAGAGCAAAGTAGGATCAAAGTAGTGTAGTAGTGTGAACCCAGCCTTAAAGGGATAAGTTGGCAACCCTAATTGCGGCGGTATTCGGCCGCTAGCGGTGTGTTTTTTAACCCCCGCTAGCGGCCAAATAAGGGGTCAATACCACCCGCAATGCGCCTTTGCAGAGGCGCATTGCCGGCGGTATAGCCACAGCTTCTCCATTTCAATGGGAATGAGCGGTGGAGCAGTGGTAAACGCACCGCTCCTCTCACCGCTACAAAGATGCTGCTAGCAGGACTTTTTTTCATCCTGCTAGCGCACCGTTCCAGTGTGAAAGCCCTCTGGCTTTCACACTGGAGGAAACAGCAGCTGCTGTTTAGGGTTAGTTTGCAGGTGCTATTTTTAGTGCAATGGCGCCTAGTGTGAAAGGGGCCTTACTGTGTGTGTGTGTGTTATGACTTGCTTTATGAATTGGGGGGGGGGGGGGGGGGGCTGATAATTGGGAGATTTGTTCAACGCAAACTGTTGCTTGTGCACCAGGGGCAAAGTGTCCTAATGGCAACCACATGCTACTCCAGCTCAGGCTTAGAAGTGAATGTAGGCCTCCTGTTTCTATGCGCAACCACTCTTATAAACAAGCCTAGGAGTAATGACAAGTAAACATAAGCTGGGTTTTTGGTTCTTAACCACTTAAGGCCTAGAAGATTTTCAACGCTTACACTGACCATTGCGCTGTCGTGCAACGTTTTACCCCCAAAAAATTGTCTCTTCTCCACACACACCTTTCTTATGGTGGTATTGGCTCACCTCTGCTTTTTTTTTTTTTTTTCTTTAAGCTATAAGACTCCTTTCACACTGGGGTGTTTTTGCGCTAAAAATGGCGCCTGTAAACTGCCTCTTCTGCAGCCCTGAAGGCCTGAGTGCTTTTACACTGGGGCGGTGCACTTGCGGGACAGGAAAAGAGCCCTGTTTGGGGTGGTGCGGGAGCAGTGTATACACTGCCCCTGCCCTTTGAAATGAATGGGTGCTGTCTTTTTGAAAGCAGCTCTTATGCCGCGTACACACCATCACTTTATGTGATGAAAAAAACCAACGTTTTTAAAAACCTCACTTTAAATGACCGTGTGTGGGGGAAAACGTTGTTTTATGTCTTGTGAAAAACGACAAAAAAAAATTGAAGCATGCTTCAATTTTATGTGTCGTTTTTCAA